>NW_024582554.1:347168-358354 GCF_018398535.1 Haplochromis burtoni | reverse complement strand
CACACACACACACGCGCACACACACACACACGCACACACACACACACGCACACACACAGAGTGGGTAGTGGGGTTACAAGAGCGATTTATTTATTTGCCCATGAGTAAGTTTGCTAATAATGATGGCGCTAACAGAAGCAGTCAACAGAATAATAGCGCCGTTTCAACAGCACCCTCTTTCATCTGCGAGCACATGCACCCTCCTCAGAGTGCGCCCAAACGCAGCGATTCATTTACTCAAACTCATAACAGAAAGAAAGAAAGGCAGTGCCTACGTTCAGAAAAAACATTCGGATGGTGGGCGCGTACATGCTCATGCAAGTTAGTCGTTTTTGAGTCCTCTGCTCGCACTATACGTCTGCACAAGCGGCACACCGCTTTGGTTACATCCTTAGGTTTACCTCCTTCATCCCAAAGTGGCGACTTTATATTGTTTTGGTAATTAGTTTGTCCATGTTTGGACTTCTTCTGTGTTGTAAACGCACAAATTAGTCTGTGCATGATTACATTGCTCCGCCCATGAAAAAGTCTGCACATGCACAAATATATCGCCCATCGTCGATTATTGGACTTACAATTCTCGGAAAATTTCACCATATCGCCCGACCCTACTGTAATGCTGTATCCTGAAAGAATTAGAGGATGGAAGATTCAAGGAGGAGTGGGATTTTTCATGTATGTGTTTTATAAATAGGATTTAAGAAGCTGTTACTAAAACCTTTGGTCTGGTCTTTAGCCAGCCCCTCTGTGTCTGTTCATGCCCCCCGGGCACATGACTGCACATCAGCAACACCTCTATGCTGCACAGAACAAAAGAAGGAAGCGGTGTCAATACTCACCGTTGACAACGGGGGTGTACACTACAATGCCGGCCAGATTTGGGTCAGACACCGTTTTGTCCAGGATGAGCCCTCCGATGCTGCAGAGCACAACATAATTAGCTCATTAACTCAGAGCGCGTGGAAAGGCATAGGCTCACCTTCACCTAAGTGATGTGTACAGTGGATTTGTGTGCTTCTCTAGAAGAGCTACTAAAATCCTTCATGGCTGTACTGGACAGAGAGAATGAAGGATTTTTCAATTGTTCACAGCCCAGCTCCCCCTCCTCTATTACAGCCTGTGTGGGTCTGTAATATCAGCAGCACTGATTGTTGAGAGGAGAGAGTGAGAGAGAGTGAGCGGGACAGTAATTTGCTTCCTACAGGCTCCTCTGTAAGGCCGCCAGGCTCAAGGAGACCTGAGGGTGTATGTGCTGGGATGCCGCAATTTGTTTAGGGGATGAGTCATCATGCAAACCAGACGCTGGGAGGTGCAGACTCGGGACAGCTGTTCTTTTTCCTTCAGAAGACTAAACACACACACACACCTGCTGATGACCATAGCAGTGATGACGGGCTCCCATCCTGAGTAGAGCAGGGTGCGGCTGGCCGGGTGCTTGGAGGAGATGACGATCCACAGCGGAGTCAGACACATGAAGAAGGCCCAAACCAACGACGACACATACGGATAGGAATCTGCAGAGGAGACACACTTGGGTTTTAGTTTCTGTCCGTTTCCTGCTCAGGTGAAACTGAGTAACACCTGAAACGTCTCAATGACCCGGGTAAGAAAATCCCAACATGTTGATTCTGTTCATCAGGACGTCCAGATTGCTGGAACAATGGTTCAGCACCACAAACAGGACTTTTTTCCAGCACTTTAAGGAATGAAGATTCTTTACTTGTGGCTGACTCTGCCCGTTGGCATCCAGTCCTAAATCCATCCAGTGAATACACACCGAATATTTTCTCTCACTTGCTCTAACAGTAAACGTCTTTGTTTCAACTAAAATATAACAGTTATTTTGGAGAGGTAATTAGACTAAAGCACCTGCATGAAGCCACCACCAGATGTTTCCAACATTTCAAGCACTCAGTAACTGTCATTAGGAAGCAGCCCCACATTTACTATCTTGATGGTCTAAAGAAAAGAAAGGGCGTGGTGTCCAGCTCAGGATACAACGGGCTCTAGTAGGCCTTGGATTTTAAAATGTGAAACAGAAACAGATAAACGGAGTCATATCTGGAGCGGAGCCTTGCCCCAGAGCAGCCTCTGGGAATGTGGCACCAAGTTAACGTAGACTAAGTAAGCTGGCTAACAGGCAAAGTCCCAGTTAGACTCTTCTACCTTTAGACGTTGCACGTGTCAATAATTATCTTGCTTCGGTGAATAAACCTGCGAGCAAGCAATTGATATTCCTGCCCATCCCTGAAGGAATACATTTTGCTACGACACTCTGCCAGGAAGAGGGCCGGAGCAGCTGCCAGCTATCTAAATGGCTCCATTCTTCTAATGCTTGGGAAAGAAATGGTGTTTCCAAATAGTGATGATAAGTACAACCGTGTTTTTAGATGCTAGTCGTGCACCCAGCATGAACTGGGCAAACAGAAAATAATAATAATGAGAAGAAGAAAGTGTTCTGCTTTCTTGCTGTCAAGAAAACCTGTTTAACAAGAAGGAGCCTGCAAAGAGACGTGGTGGCAAGGTTACCTGAGCAGGTGGGGACCAAGCAAAAGAACTGCTTCCTTCTTCTGTTATTTCAACTATTTCAAGTCCGACTCACGTCTATCATAGATGAGGTGAAGTGGATGAGACTGCAGCATTTCACTGTACTGAAGTCAGTGTGAAAAATATATAGAAAGAGGACAACTGTCATTTAGAGTTGGTGCATAGAGTACAAAGTCCTGCACTATGGCAGCGTCTGTCTCACAACAGACAACTCAGAAAGAAAAGACTCAGACTGATGAATTCTTCATTCTTATCTAAAGGTGAACCTACAGCAGCTTTCACGTGAGCAGTCTCAGCTGACTGCGGGCCAAAGCCCAACCTTCCTTTGGACCCGTTAATGTAACTGTTTCACATATAAGGAGAAATCCTTTATCCGACTCATTTAGATCGTGGTTCTGCTTCCTCGTGTCATGGGTGTGCACCGTGTTGCACTGAATGCTTTTCTGCAGGTTGACATGCAGCCGGCATGTAAACACCCATCTGTTAATTTGTGCGATGTATCAACACAACCTGTGCATAAACTCTGGGCTCTTTTCTTGGTGTTAGTGCTTCATCTCACACTCACATTATCCCTGCTCTCATCTATTGTTGAGCCCTCTCAGTATAGCACTCTGTAACAATCCTGTTGGTTAACAGCACTATAAATAAACCCAAGAGGACTCCACATGATTCCTACAGCTGCAATGTCTCGCTTGTGTCTCTACTTGGCTGTTTCCCTCAATGTCTCTAAATGACTCTCGCTTTAGCTTTTCTTACGAGAACAGACAGACGAGCGATTTCAGTTTTCATCATCTGCGAGTAAGCTGACCGTTAGTTTGAGTTTAGTGGGCAAGTGTCTGCTGGGCTCAAAAACAAGACAGCCAGTGTGAGCGACACAGCCAGACAGCCTCACTGCCCTGCCATGGAAATCTGAAGTGTGCTTAAGAAATTTAGCTCCCAGCACTAAACTATTCCTTTTATAATGGAGAACATCTGTGCTCAGCAATTAGACCTGACGGGTTTAGTTAGCATGAGATGGTTTCCAAAGGAAAACGCTTCTAATGTGGCTGCACTGAGTAATACAAGGTGGTGCAGCACAGGTCTGCTGTCACATGAATTAAACATGTGGAGCGCATGTCAGGAGGAAGAGAGATGGTCTGTCCTGAAACTGGAGGCTGATGTTCTTACAGAGTGAGACAGGAAGGACCCCTGCTGGCCGACTGCGGGAGTGTATGACTCTACAGTACCACATGAAGCATATTTGAACTGGATATTATGACTGAATTTAAACATCCGCACTCAGACTGAAACACTCTGAGGTGCATTCATGCATGTGATGGCCCACTAATAAATGATCATATGCATGATCAGGCCGTCACTGTGAGCCCTTTAATGCACATCTCCATACAGTACATCTGCAAGTTTATTCAAAAGAAAGTACATTTGACATCCTCTCTTGTTCCATCAGTAAAGCAAGAGCCTAAGAAGATATTCAAAGGAGAATGTTGGTGTAAAAAGTTTGGCTGAAGGAAAGTGTGGCTGTGGGGGAGGCTGAGCCAGGACACGCTGGAGAGATTACATCTTTCAGTCGGGCTCATCTGGGCTCTACAACCCAGCCTTGGATACGCAGCGATGGAGCTCCATCACTGTGTGCGGCGAATGCACGGATGGATGTTCACACTGACTTTTACCAGATAAACTGGCACAAAGACAGACATTTTATCATGTAAGCATGTGTGCTGTCAGTGGACAGACAGATAAGACCAAAGACTACTTGGCTGTGATGTCTGATATAATCCCCTCAGGTGCGTTTGTATTCACCTGATTGTGCGATCTACTGTACAATATAAAGCGCCTTGAGGCGACTGTTGTTGTGATTTGGCGCTAAGAAATAAAATTGAAGTTTGCACAGGTACAATTTTATACACTCTTAATAATTTGTGGTAAAACTAAAAGTGCACACCCTCTGTGCTCGCCAATAACCTTTATTTATGCACCGATGTTTTCATGATGGGCTCAGCAGCCTGAACAGAGCTCGGTGGAGGCTGAAGGTTCTTCAGAACAGGTGTCCGAATTCTACACAGTATGGATCAGTAATATATGGGTTCTATGAATATAACGAGCCGATTGGCTGACTGTGAAACAAAGTGGCTCCTTGTAATGTGGTCAGAACATATGCAAGTGTAGTAAAGGTAGGACCTACCCAGGCACTTGTACAAGCCTTGGCTTATCCAGGCCAGGATGGCCAAGGTTATGAGGTCACCAAAACTGGCTGCAATGGGCGTGGCTACGTTGTCTGGGTTAATCCCCGTCTTCTTCGAGCCCACAATTACCCCCACCATGATGATACCTGAATATGACATCAAGAGGATAAGCACATTACTCACAGCCATCACATTATAGGCAACTGAAAACGTGCGTGTTAAAAGGCCTGACGTGAAGCAGCAGCAGCATTACCAGCTTATACCGCGTCACAGTGTGTGTACTTACCCTGCAGCAGGGAGGCTATGAAGGCCGTGGCCACGCTGCTGGAGCAGAGCAAAACAGCGTGGCTCATCTGAAACTTCCCCTCTGGAATCCAACCAAGAACCACGGCTGCTACGGCCGCCAGGAAACCCACAACAGTGGCCTGAACCTGGGGCAGAGAGGCAGGAGATGATCCAGACTTGCTTATTAATGACACAAAGTGAGCTTTAGCAGCAACACGTGCACGTCCATTTTTCCCTAATAGTTCCTGGTGACACGTTACATGCAGGACGAACGGCTCAGCCTGTAGCTTTATCATTACACACGTCATGTTGTGGTGTGTTTATCGTACATAGGTAGATATTAACACAGCATGCACTCGGTGTTACGACACAGCCAAAGACTTTGGTCTAAATAAACACCCGCACGGTCCGTGCACCGTATCAACATATACACACTGGATATTAGCCACAGCACTGCATTAATATTATCAAAGATTTGTGATATTTCATTCAACATATAAAACACAATTAAATGTTTTTTGTCATGACCAAAAAGGCAAAAAACACCTGAGTAAAAGGTGTTTCTAAAAACTGCTCCCAGTAAAAAGGAAGAGAAACGAATAAAACTGCAGCTCATGCCAATGCAAACGATGCAGGATTGATTCGTTTTTATATGAAAGTGTTCTCTCTACAGTGAAGACAGCCACTGTGAGCCATTACCTGCTTCAGTGCCAGGTTCCCTATGATTAGATTCCACTTCTCGATGGGAGAATCCATCTTGCCCACATTGACCTGAGTTGGGATGGGAAGAGTTATTTTACAGAGTAAAGCCTGTGTTGGAAATGCCACTTATTTTCCAGGATTGACACTAAATTGATTAAATGCTAGAAACTTAAAAGTGGTCCCATTTAATCCGAGTATTTCATATTGTGGGTTTCCCTGCAAAAACCAAAGAGTACTAAACTTCCCGGGTGTAACAAATAGACTTAAAAGCAAAGACTAACACAAACACTGGGTCTGGCCTTTTCAGTCGTCACACTCTGAACCATCCGTGCTACACAAACACATTTACTGCTATGAATGTGAAGATGTGCTTTTTCCATCAGGCTGCTGAACACTTCACAGACACCTCACCTTCACTTACCACAACTTCAACATTGTGCACTCCACACTGTATATAAATGCCACTTGGTTTGCATACACACACACACACACACACGTAGATATACATATTCAGTTATGCACTCCTATATTGTCCATATATTATTCATATAACTCTCAGATTTAGCCATTCCTATATTCTGCTTGTTCTTGTGTTATTGTACTTTTGCACACCTCTGTTGCTTGTGGAGCTCACACACTTGCATGTGCTGTACCCGTGTACCTGCACACGTGACGTGACGATAAAACCTGATGACATTTACCAGAGATGGAGCGCTTTCATGGGTCTAACCTTTTTCTGTATGAGTGATTATCTGATCACACACACACACACACACACACACACACACACACACTTTTTAAAAATGAGAACATCGTTAGTCATTTTCAACAATGTGGTTTTGCCAATAACTGGAGTAAAAGTGAACAAAGGTATAATCCGACTCTGAATCCCACTAACAGCTCAGGAATTCTGTCCGCGGTGTCTCGCACATCTGTGAGGACATTCACAAACATTAATAAAGTCCCAACCATGTCATAAAGGTGACACATAACACAATAGCTGCACAAAATGTTCACACTCTTGTATCACTCAGATGATGTAAAGCTCTGTGGAAGAACATTGTATCTGTATGTAATTACCTTGGTTAGCTGTGACTGCAGACTCACTGTTTGGATGAGTGGTTGTTGCTATGATCAGGCACATTTCCTGTGAGCGCATCTTTTCAGCCGTCCTCTTTCACAGCAGTAACTTCACACTGCCTGGACGTGACATGTTTAGGGGACTTCTGTAAATTGTGGCTCTAAGATGAGAAGCTGGGATTCACTCTGAGTGAGCTCTGCACTGCACAAAGAAAAGACCTTTTTCTGTGGCCTACAGTCACTTTGCTCATTTGTGGGCACCTGTGCCTTACTGACCACCTGTCTGTCCCACTCTGATGCTTAGCTGAACTAACGTGAACAAATTCAATGAACTGTAATGACGTTTCTGAAATCACGTGTGACTTCACACATGCAACAACTGTCATAAGTCCTCCTGCATTTCCCAGCACTGCAGGGCAGAGCAGCTGAGCAGAGCAACAGTAACATGAAGACAAACTGTTTTTGGGACACCGCTGAGGAAACTTGGCTCATGCTACGCTCCACTCTCTATGTTGACACAGCGCTGTGAATGTGGAGCTTGTATGTGGGGAGCAGGAAGAGCCGAAAACCAACAAAGAGAGAATTCTGCTCAGTCACCTCTTCTACTTGGACAAACAGGACTGCAACGAGTAAGGTTATGGACAGAAGGAGAGCCTGTTTGATGGGACAGGGTGCAAACACATGCTCACCCTCTTTAGCAGAGCAACAATTCACCGTCTGACCATTTGATCCTGGCTGCAACAGCCTCTCCCAACTCCCCGTCAGCAAATTCCTCCAACTATTTCTCAAACACTTTAAGTAATTCTTACGTGAAAACGCCCAAAGTCATTGTAACAGCTGGGCACATAAGCCTGTGGTGTTCACCGCACAGCGTCGACGACACTGGAGCTATAATTCCAGACTGGGCTGGATGATGAACACCTAATCACAGTTAGAGGCTCTGTGGAGGTGAGTCATGACCACAAAAACAAAAACGACGCAACTACGTACACAAACACACAGTGACATCACTGCACTATCAGTGATCCTCGAACAGCAGCTACGAGCACGAGGCTGACGGGAAACCACTCCGTCCTTCTGAGAGTGAAACAACAAGCTCGCAGGACAAAGCAGCCTGACGTCTGATTACAACAACATCGAATGTGAAGACGGAATAACAGTGACACAGCTTCCACAACCACAAGTGCATTACAAGAAAGAATGACAGTTCTTCAGTTTAGGGTGTTGTTTACTATTACTACACATAAAGATGCTATTGTGTTGGGGTCTTAGAGTGGAACGGGCTACAGAGCGTGTGTGTGTGTGTGTGTGTGTGTGTGTGTGTGTGTGTGTGTGTGTGTGTCTGTCTCACCGCTGTGGACAGCCTCGAGGCCAAAGTCATCTCCAGGTTTCCCTTGAGGCCGAGCAGAGCGGGTACCAGGATGAAGATCTCTGTGATGTACTGGAACGCCTCCCAGTGCTGCAGACACCAGAAAGTCACTTTGCTTTTTCTGGCTATCACTAAACTTCACACTTACATGTTGTGTTTTCAGGATAAGGCAAACTGGGGATTTGCATCATTTAGCTGTGAAGCAGTGAAGTAAATCCAGCAGCATTCACAGACTTTTCTTTTAAAGCTTCATAATTCTGTCAGATGTTGCCAACAGGGATAACACGACTGCCGTAATGTCAGCGGAGCAAAGCTTCTCCTCACACCTTACTGACTGCCCACAGCAAAGCTTTCACGTTTGCATGAAGGATGCGAGCAGCACTCTTCCAGCTCGTTGGCTCACGCTTCCACCGCCTGACAGATGGTTTCACCCAAAAAATGTAAATGTGCAGAAACGGAAAGGGTTGCAGGCAGGACCACGCTCGAGTGGGCGCTGTGTTTCTACGTTAAAATCTTCAATACATTCACAAAGAAACACTGAAGTTAAAACTACGGTTTAGAAATTCTAGAAGGAGAAACAGAGGTCCCCGTCTCCAACCTGGGACTTTATGTAAAACACCCTGCTCACAGACGTGCACCTTAAACATGTGATATGACAGAGTGCCGTTAACAACGCCGTTACAGAGCGGCCTGGTGAGATTACAGTCATATCAAGCTTGGTTGCCAGCATATAACCCAAGGAAGGTTTGGATAATGTGATCATTATTAGTCAGCACTACAGGTCACAGCAGTGACTGCCGTGTTTAGTTATTTTTCCTTCTCAGCCAACACTGTTGGGTGACTACTACTTTCAAATGTAGCTTTACAGCACAACACTTCCCAGCCTTGGCAACTTCGCTGCAGTTGTGCTACTATGTTCCACAGTCACAGAGAGCAAAACTGAACAAAACCCATATTTGTAAGGAACTTGAATGAGCCTTTAATCCCAGCCTGCTTTGACTGGTTTAATAATGCTGGTTGCTCAATTTACCTGCACAACATCCAGCACCATTCCAGCTGATACGGTTCCAAATCCGGCTAGAAGGAAAGGCACCAAAATCTGAAATGCCATAGCCAGCACTGACTCCTTTGGCATATTCTGCGTGTTCGATCCCAGCCCTTCCTCCTCCTCTTCCTCCTCCCCATCTGCCTCTTCACCTGAGAGCCTCCTCTCAGTGAGCATAGGCTCCGTCTCCGAGCAGTCTCCATCGCCACAGTCTGCTAAAGTCAAAGAGGCCCGAGAGGCCCGGTCCAGAACCCGTCTACCTTCTATATGAGACGTCTCCTGTCTGTACCCGTTCTGGAGTGAGCCGGCCTCAGATTTAGCTCCAAGGTCCACCATGGCCAACCGCTCCTCCTGAAGTTTGGTGTAACCGGTGGGGACCATGGTGTGGAAAATGGAGGTGATCCACCCCGGGGAAACAGGTTTCAGGGAGAGGCTGTTCCACCCGCCACCTGCTCCACTCATGCGCACTGTGAGACTAGAGCCAAGAGACTCCCCTATAGCTCCTTGTAGGCTTTGAATGCTCATGATGTGGTCCAGGGCTCCAGTGTCTCATCTCCTGTCATCCGGTCTGAGGGCGGGGTCCAGGCAGCGAGCGGTCGAAACGAGCTTCAGGGATTCATCAGCCTAAAGAAAACACGCACGAAATGAAATGAGAAGAGGAATATCTGCCAGCTGCTGATATGTATGAGACAAAACAACAGTAAGTGATAAAGAGGAACAAACGCTTCTTAAAGTGGAAATGCAGAGAAACAAGAGGTGACGTTAGAGCGTACGTGTCATTACTGCAGGGAAGGATTGTGCTGAAGCTGCTGTAACATACAACACTTTATTTTTAATACATCATCAAGCAACGACGGGAAGAAATCCCAAGACTGGATCACCATCACAGATATATCAGTGCCAGCATCACTGCTCACCTCAACAACGCTTTCTGTTAAAGGACTGCTACCAGTTAGAAAATTAAAGAAATGAACAGGAACAGCTGAGAAGCATCCCAAAGAGCACCGGAAATACAATTCAGCCTGTTCCTGTCATTCACGTCTCGTTTGAAACGATGATGATGATGAATATAGAGAGTAGAAGTTAGCTGCTAGTGTCGCTGCTGTGGGCTGACAGAAACTAAACCCGAGCTAGCATCCAAGTGACCAAACGTTTCTCCCACAAAACGCTGCGTCCAGATGAACAGAACCAACTTTTGGAGATTTGCTTCCCTGAATGATTGAGCATCGAGTCTTTAAATCCGAGGTCCACCGAGCTGCTTCTTTAAATGTACCGACCGAGGATGTTCACAAAGTTCTTCCATAATTTGCTGCTGTTCCGGTGTCTCCAGTTTATCTGCGTTTCGTTGGTAAAATGTTCTCGAGACGACAGTTTTCATACTTTTTTAATTGCCACTGTTCAGGCCCATTTATTACCACCATCCTATTCAGCGCCGTCTCACACCACAGCTGCCATTCATGGATCATTTTGCCAAACAGGAACTTGACGCAAACAGGCTGGTTGTGTATATGTTTATGGTCGCCACATAACACGGAAATGCTGCTAGCTAGCTGTGGAGGAATCAAAACAGTAGAAGGCACGTCGGCTGCCTACTTACCCAGCGTTAAACGTAAACCGGGAGAATACGGTGGCCACAGTCAGCCAGTATTACAATTAGATAGGATATATATAACTCTTCAGTGCTAAGGATTATTATTACCGTTGTTTTTATCCTTGACATACGTTTTCACTGTGAAGAAATTCCACCCAGAGGAGATGCCAGTCCTTTCCTCTGACAGCTAGCCAGCCAGAGAGCCGCGTCAGAGCGAAACTGGCCAACCAAGATCGTCTACGCGACACGACGAGCGACTCCGTTTGAAAACAACGCCTGCTTACCAGAAGTTATAAATCCGGGTTGACCTGATTACAGATCCAAAGACATACAGCGGGGAAAATAAGTATTTGACACATCAGCATTTTCATCAGTAAGGGGATT
>NW_024582554.1:325047-347143 GCF_018398535.1 Haplochromis burtoni | reverse complement strand
GTATGTCCGACAAATGGGATGGTTTTCCTCACATCTATATTAAGTAATGCACTTTTAATCTTCGACTGCATTAACATTACTGCTATAGAATAAAACATCAGCTGGCTTCAGCGGATTAGAACAAAACTTTCAGATATAATTTTTATTGTATTACCCACATTACATAGTGGTAGTTTTGGTAGTATTAATTGCAGGTAAGCCGAGTCTATCAGCTGGGGAGTTTAAACCTGATAGTCTCGGTCCACATCTGGAGGATGTGCGTAATCTTTACACCTAACAGTGTGTAGTTGGGTTTTTGTTTTGTTTTGTTTTTTATTAGTAAAATTAACATACAAACAAAATGCACCATATATTACACATTCAGAGAATAACATTCCTTACATATTAGCAACTTTCATACATAGGAAAAAGAAAATATAAAGATGGGGTCACATAATTTAACAGATTATTAACTCACTAAATCAAAATCTTCCACAAAGGAAACAAAAAAGCAGCCTTTTTCTTTTTAACTAAAGTCAAAGATTTAACCAACAGGTTTAAGTCGTTTTTCCAGTAAGCTAGTGTTGGTTTGGTCTTAAAAAAACGACATTTATGTATAAATTGCTTGCACAAGATTAATAACACATTAACACCATAATTAGCTTTCTTTTCTTTCAAAAACACTCCAAACATTATCATATTTAAGGTAAATGGGGTAATTTGAATCCCACTGGAATAAAGCCAGGTATGAAAATCCAACCAAAATATTTGTATAAAACCTGCACAGTGTGTAGTAAGGAGCTCGGAATGTGTGTGTAAACGCTAGCGTTCATCCCAAACACCAGGGGGCGCTGTATAATTCCTAAAACAAGCGTTGTCCCTACCTTTCACACGGATGTGGACCAAAAAAAAACCACATGTGGAGGAAAACATTATCGTGTCCTCTCTAAATCTAACATGGAATTAAACGTAAAGACAACGAGCTCGCAGGCGTTGCTGTCGTGTGGTAACGGAGGAGGTTTGGATGCTTTTTATTTCTTTGTTTTGTCAAAATGTCAGGAGAGTTGGACTGGGAAGAAGTACAGAGCCTAAACTGCGCATTCGTACAGGAAAGCCAGCTTCCGTGTCAGTATTTTGTTGTAAAATACTATATATGTAAGCAGCTACATGGAGTAATGAAAACTACACGTTTAGTTAAATCATTGCCAGCGTCATATAAACAAAGTTATTACCTAAAGATTTCGTACAAACACGGTCCTAAAAAACTGCGGTCGTTGCTTTGACTTCAGGCTCTCTAACTGTAGTCATCGTGCTGAGGCCTGATTTCCTCCTACTCGGTAACTTTAGTGCCACAGTTCAGTGCTGTGACTCTGCAGGGCATGTTGAGTCCTTAATTGAAACGTAGTCGACCTTTATAACAAATAAACCCATCTTAGACTAATGGAAGTAAAACAAAGTCCACGGATCACGTGTTTACAGCGTGGGGAAAAACATTTTTACTTATAAATAAACGGACAGTCTCTAATTTTGATGGTAGTTTTTGAATGTAGAGAAACATGTCAGCCACAAACGCAGAAAAAGACTCCACACTGGGTAAAAGTGACTTCTTTCACTTAATGCCCCGTAAATCAGGTTATAATGTTTCTGCGATGTTTTGTTGGAGGTTTCTGTGGATGTCTGTCAGTTAGAGTAACAGTGCCGTTAGAGACATTAGAGACTGTTGCTTTATTTGTGTATCAAATAATTGTTTCCCCCGTGCTGAAGTGACGTCAAACCAATCTTCACACACCATGTCAAAGTCTGCATTTTCCTTTTCTGTTGTTTTTATTTATTTTTTGTCTATATTTGGATTCACATTATAAATTAGAGTGTGGTATGTCATCCAACTCTCCCCTGGGAGGACCGGGAAAGCACTGGGTGGGAGAAGGACATTTGGAGTATCCTCCCTGCTGCTGCTGTGACCCAACTTTGTGGTCCATCCGGATAGACTGATTGATGCCTGATTATTTCTCACTTTGGCAACTTTCTCTGCAGCTTTCCAGACCATGAGAGATTTAGATTAATCATTGTGCTGACTAGAGTAAACCCAAATCTTAGCTACACAGAATGGTCATTTCACTAACTTTCTTAGGGACCTCTATCAGGGACGTGTTGCCACAACTGCTGTATTTAAAAGATTGAAAGGATTCCTACACATTAACCCACTCATGAGAAACGTGTCTTTCTTTTCCCGCAGTATAGGAGCATAAGTTTGGTCATGAGGAGTAACTGATCTGTGTGTTGTGCTGCTAGGTCTCAGTGAGAAGCTTCTCCTCAATCCAAAAGCTGGAAGATCACTGCAGACAGAGAGAGTCCCCAGAAGCAGCGGTGAGAATGTCAAGCATTCTTTTTAGTGACAAGTTGGTCGATGGTTGATCTACCAAAAAGCATAAGAGTGATGTTTAGTGATATGTGTGTGTGCGGGTCTTTCTCGTGATCAGTTCTGACGGTGGTCCTCCCTCCCCCCCCCCTCCTGTGATCACATTCCTTCTCCTTCTTGGAAGACCGCTGCGCAGAGAGGAGGCCCAAGGAACCTTCAAGATTTAAAGACCGTTTGTGTGGAAGAATGGGCCAGAATCACTCCTGAGCAATGCAGACGACTGGTCTATCCATACAAGAGGCGTCTAGAAGCTGTAATCACCAACAAAGGCTTTTCTACAAAGTATTAAATAAAGTGTGTTCAATACTTATTCCCTGTGTCATTTCACTTTATTTATTGTGGTTTGGCTTGTATACTTCAATGTTCTGATTTGTTTGTATGAATTCAATATTTGGCTTGATGGCAACATCTGGTGGAAATGTTGTGTCAATAGTCCACTTAGAAATCCCCTTACTGATGGAAATGCTGATGTGTCAAATACTTATTTTCCCCGCTGTAGTATGTCCGACAAATGGGATGGTTTTCCTCACATCTATATTAAGTAATGCACTTTTAATCTTCGACTGCATTAACATTACTGCTATAGAATAAAACATCAGCTGGCTTCAGCGGATTAGAACAAAACTTTCAGATATAATTTTTATTGTATTACCCACATTACATAGTGGTAGTTTTGGTAGTATTAATTGCAGGTAAGCCGAGTCTATCAGCTGGGGAGTTTAAACCTGATAGTCTCGGTCCACATCTAGAGGATGTGCGTAATCTTTACACCTAACAGTGTGTAGTTGGGTTTTTGTTTTGTTTTGTTTTTTATTAGTAAAATTAACATACAAAAAAATGCACCATATATTACACATTCAGAGAATAAACATTCCTTACATATTAGCAACTTTCATACATAGGAAAAAGAAAATATAAAGATGGGGTCACATAATTTAACAGATTATTAACTCACTAAATCAAAATCTTCCACAAAGGAAACAAAAAAGCAGCCTTTTTCTTTTTAACTAAAGTCAAAGATTTAACCAACAGGTTTAGGTCGTTTTTCCAGTAAGCTAGTGTTGGTTTGGTCTTAAAAAAAACGACATTTATGTAGAAATTGCTTGCACAAGATTAATAACACATTAACACCATAATTAGCTTTCTTTTCTTTCAAAAAACACTCCAAACATTATCATATTTCAGGTAAATGGGGTAATTTGAATCCCACTGGAATAAAGCCAGGTATGAAAAGCCAGCCAAAATATTTGTATAAAACCTGACAGTGTGTAGTAAGGAGCTCGGAATGTGTGTGTAAACGCTAGCGTTCATCCCAAACACCAGGGGGCGCTGTATAATTCCTAAAACAAGCGTTGTCCCTACCTTTCACACGGATGTGGACCAAAAAAAAAACCCACATGTGGAGGAAAACATTATCGTGTCCTCTCTAAATCTAACATGGAATTAAACGTAAAGACAACGAGCTCGCAGGCGTTGCTGTCGTGTGGTAACGGAGGAGGTTTGGATGCTTTTTATTTCTTTGTTTTGTCAAAATGTCAGGAGAGTTGGACTGGGAAGAAGTACAGAGCCTAAACTGCGCATTCGTACAGGAAAGCCAGCTTCCGTGTCAGTATTTTGTTGTAAAATACTATATATGTAAGCAGCTACATGGAGTAATGAAAACTACACGTTTAGTTAAATCATTGCCAGCGTCATATAAACAAAGTTATTACCTAAAGATTTCGTACAAACACGGTCCTAAAAAACTGCGGTCGTTGCTTTGACTTCAGGCTCTCTAACTGTAGTCATCGTGCTGAGGCCTGATTTCCTCCTACTCGGTAACTTTAGTGCCACAGTTCAGTGCTGTGACTCTGCAGGGCATGTTGAGTCCTTAATTGAAACGTAGTCGACCTTTATAACAAATAAACCCATCTTAGACTAATGGAAGTAAAACAAAGTCCACGGATCACGTGTTTACAGCGTGGGGAAAAACATTTTTACTTATAAATAAACGGACAGTCTCTAATTTTGATGGTAGTTTTTGAATGTAGAGAAACATGTCAGCCACAAACGCAGAAAAAGACTCCACACTGGGTAAAAGTGACTTCTTTCACTTAATGCCCCGTAAATCAGGTTATAATGTTTCTGCGATGTTTTGTTGGAGGTTTCTGTGGATGTCTGTCAGAGTAACAGTGCCGTTAGAGACATTAGAGACTGTTGCTTTATTTGTGTATCAAATAATTGTTTCCCCCGTGCTGAAGTGACGTCAAACCAATCTTCACACACCATGTCAAAGTCTGCATTTTCCTTTTCTGTTGTTTTTATTTATTTTTTGTCTATATTTGGATTCACATTATAAATTAGAGTGTGGTATGTCATCCAACTCTCCCCTGGGAGGACCGGGAAAGCACTGGGTGGGAGAAGGACATTTGGAGTATCCTCCCTGCTGCTGCTGTGACCCAACTTTGTGGTCCATCCGGATAGACTGATTGATGCCTGATTATTTCTCACTTTGGCAACTTTCTCTGCAGCTTTCCAGATTTAGATTAATCATTGTGCTGACTAGAGTAAACCCAAATCTTAGCTACACAGAATGGTCATTTCACTAACTTTCTTAGGGACCTCTATCAGGGACATGTTGCCACAACTGCTGTATTTAAAAGATTGAAAGGATTCCTACACATTAACCCACTCATGAGAAACGTGTCTTTCTTTTCCCGCAGTATAGGAGCATAAGTTTGGTCATGAGGAGTAACTGATCTGTGTGTTGTGCTGCTAGGTCTCAGTGAGAAGCTTCTCCTCAATCCAAAAGCTGGAAGATCACTGCAGACAGAGAGAGTCCCCAGAAGCAGCGGTGAGAATGTCAAGCATTCTTTTTAGTGACAAGTTGGTCGATGGTTGATCTACCAAAAAGCATAAGAGTGATGTTTAGTGATGTGTGTGTGTGCGGGTCTTTCTCTGTGAATCAGTTCTGGACCGGCTGCAGAGCTTCCTCCCTCAGATGGCGGAGGCCAACGAGAAGCTGAAAAGACAGATGGAGGAGGCTCCTGCTGGACGCTTTGACATAGAGAGTGTGGACGAGGCAGAGAGGGTCATAGAGATGGTGAGTATCGGCCTGCCCTGAACCAGCTGCACTGCCACCATCTAGTGACGTACTGAACTGTGACATGGAACATAAAGGACTCTGCAGTAGAGATGTGTTGGAGGTTAGGGCAGCTGGTCTCTGGGTAAATCTGGCAGCTCCTTTCATACAAGGGCTGCGTTATTCCAAAGAGGTCTGCTGTGTGTGACTGCTAGGACTGCAGCAATGCATCGAGTAACTCAAATAACTCTGTTACATACATGCATATTTTTTTCTTACCTTTGTTTAAACTGCAACTCTGTAGAGCTCAGTTGTCACCATGTAAACACAATTAGACGTGCAGCATGTGGGGGAAGTGTTACAGTACTGAGCCTTGTTTTTCCAACAGCAGCACACGACTAGGGGGGGGCGATGTAAACGATATACGATAGAAACGATATAAATTTGGCCAACGATAGAGATTTTGACTATACCGCTCTATCGCGATAGCGCATGTTGATGATGTCATCAAGCTGCGCCTGTTTTGGTCGAAAGCATCGCAGCGGCTACAACCATTATCATCTGCAAATGATGGCGGGCGACAGTCATAGCAAAGAGATGAAGCACTTCTGAAATATGGGGAAAGCCAAAAACTGCGCTTCCTCCACTTCCGTAACATCGATTCATTAATGTTGAATTCTCTCGCAGCTGTTCTGTTCCCATGTTGTTGCAGTATATTAATGACTAACCTCGTATTGTGGATGTATTATGTCAGTTGTTCTCTTGACTGAAGTTTGGCCCGTGTACAGCATCCTGCTATGCGACTGCATTTGTCCCTGACCACCAGAATCCCTCACGTTAACTTTTATCGAGTGGAAAAAAAGTTGGCGTTCGTCCTCCAGCTTCACTGTGCTAATGTTTTGCTAACATAGCTGTGTTGCTAGCAATCACGTAGCACCAGCTAGCACCACCAGCTAGCACGTAGCACCAGCTAGCCCAACTTCAGTAACCCTGCAAACGTCACTGCTGTTTAGTTTCTGTCTTCATTTATGTCGGAAGTGGTAGCAGAGCTGTATGTTTGAATTAGTTTCAAAAATCTCTCAGAACATGGTATGAAATGTTTAGGTGGAAGCTAGCGAGCTAACTTCCTGTTAACTTCTAACTCCGTTAAATTTAATAAATTCTGTTTTCATGGATGTAAAACTTAATTGTTACACCTGGTAAAGCAGCAACGCTGATGATTTAATTAAAGACGAAAGAATTTAGACCGTTTTTAACTCTGTGTTCGTTTGACTTTGGGACCTGAAGCTGACGGAGTTTTGGACCCAGATTACTCCGCGAAGCTCCTCACTACGGCAGCTGTAATGCTCTGACGATCCATCAAGCAGTGCGGCTTACCAAAGTTGTACTAAAACATTTTTTTAACAGATTTCCACAGAAATCGGTTCGAGGTCAGTAAGCACAACCAGAATTCATACATAAGTCACTCTTGATTTTTGAGAAAATTAAAGGATTTTAAGTCCTTCTAGTGTGGAAAATACGTTATACAGAAGAAAAGAATATATCGCGATATATATCGTTACCGCTCGTGCTTCAAATTATATCATGATAGAATTTTAGGCCCTATCGCCCAGCCTTACACAGGACGTTAATCTTTGAACCATCATACTTTTATTCAACATTACAACTTAAGTGCAGTTCAGTTAGCATTAATTTACTGTTTTTGTCCTGTTCTTAATTCTTTCCTGCGTTTCCAAAACAAAAGTGAAAAACTGAAATCGACTCTATTAAGAGCTCCGTTTAAGGAATTCGGAGCACACGAGGAGAGTCGGTCCCTTATTTTGACAACAAAAAAGACCCAAACTGTCTGTACTATTTATTACTTTCTATTAACGTCCATAAAGACAAGCATGATGGTGGCATCATCATTCTGTGTGTGCTCTTCTCAACACCCGGGGCAGAGATCGTTTCAGAACAGCTAACTGTCCCCAACAGCGCTGCAAAGATGTGAACGTGGCACACAAGCTGCCAAAATCCAGGTAGCCATGAGTTGCTGCTGCAGACGCTTCCACGCAGCACTGAGTTAAGGCTCTGAACACTTTTGTAAATGACAAATTTTATTTGTTCTTCTGGTGATGGATAAGTCTCAATCTACTGCTCATTTAATCAGTTTTTCTCCATTTAGCTGCTTTAAGTGCGTCTTTCACCAGTCGTGTAATTTTGTCCCCGTGTCCTCAGGATGTAGCACTCGTGGAGCTCAATGAGTCAGGTGACAGCGAGACGTCGGACTCTGAGGAGTCGGACTGCAGCGACGATGACGGCGAGGTCACAGAGCAGAACTTTAAACTGCCCGGAGACAAAGGCAAGAAAAAGAAAGTCAACATCCTGGTCCTGGACCAGCAGGGGGAGTAGATGAGTCAGACAGAGGGACCTTTAGTTTCTTTTCCATGGGAAACGTTTTGCCAACGAGATCCTCAGATGTCATGTCGGAGTTTCTTTTGTTTCTTTCAAACCTTCTTCACACACAGACAGCGGACAGAACAGCTGCTGCCTGTGGGAGTACAGTGAACACTGAAATGTGCACACAACCTGCCCATAGAGCCAGAACAAATGCTGGGAGTCTGCCCTGTGACCACGATGTCTGCATGCTGTGTTGTCTCCTCGTCCTCTGCTTCATGAACGTGAACACATCCTTGCATCAGTTTGGGCTTCAAACCGTTCCCTTCAGCTCTCTGCTGAAGCAGGAAGTGAATTGTGAGTACAGATGGATGAATGATCCTGGATCCCATTGCAGATGCTGGCACTTGAACTGTGCAGCATATAGTCTTTGTCTCCGTGGATGCAGCATCTGTCATTGGACAGTTTTACACCACATGAGGCGCCTGTTTCTTCTTTGTGTTTGTGGATACAGCAGGCTCACTGACAGCACTCGCCTGAGCAACATACTGTACCCTCATCATGTACCCAGTGTGACAAACAATGCTTAAAGTGCACAGCATAAAGCGCTCTCAGCTTTTAGAATCCGAGCCTCTGTGTATATTTGTTGTTTTCACTTCTGTTAAGAATTATATTTATATTTTCCACAGATTCTCTCCTTTTTTGAAACAAGGCTGTGAATGTGATTTTGAACCAACTGAATAAAGTTTAATGACATTGAATGGTAATTTTTGTAAAAGCTGAAAACACAAAATGCCTAAAAACTGCCCCCGAATGCATGTTTCACCCTGTGAGTCACAATGTTTGTATTCAACAGTTTTTAATGACTGATCATCAGATCGTGGTCCATCCTATAAAACACTGAAACGAGTGTTTCTGCGCAGCGCCTTTAATCAACGTCAGCATTACAAAGTCAAATGGACACCAAGCTTGCTGGAGCCTTACTGTTTATTGACACGATCGCTCTCATAAAGACTGAGAAACATTTGCATCGTAGCCCGCGCTGCCTTCACTGACAATGTGGCATAATTAGAAAATTAAGTTTACAACTTTGTCACATGATCGATGTATAAAACATCTGGCTGGTGTACTTTAATGAATAGAGAACACTACATAGTCCTGCTGCAGTTCACAAATACAAGGTCAAAATGTATCAAAGAGTCTTTTTAACCTGTTTAAAAAAGTATTTACACAGAAAGTGACGTTTGGACACCGAGTGGATGTGTCAGGATGTCTGAACGGACGTGATGTAAACAGCTAAACTAACAGTGACGTTAAATACTGGCTTAGCTCAGTTCTAATGCAGCACCCAGCTCGAGGCGGTTCATCACAGCTTAGAAATATCTCACATTGATTCTTTGACATTTTAAATTCAGCTGCTAAGCAACCATTTCAGGAAATCAGGATTGTTTGATGTGACGCAGCGAACCAAAGAAAATGACCCGAAACACGAGGAAAAGCTGAAAGGAACTTAAAACGTGACTTAACTGCTCTGGATTACACGCTCCAGTCTCTGAGCTCTTATGTAGTTGTTCTGACTAAAATCTGAAAGCTTAAAATCAGTTTCTACATTGTTTTCATCATTAACATTCATCAAAGATCTGTGGGTCTGATCAGAAAGTCAGAAAAGTTTACATTTACAGCCAAAGAGATCGACGTCTATCCAAACAGTGATGTCCTGACCGCTGGCCTCAGTTTATCCTGCTTCTCACACGGTTTACGTGTCTTCTGTTTTCCTAGCCTTGTTCCAGAACTGTGTGCTGAGCACCGCTGATCAGGAAGCTTCCTGAAAATTTGTAAAGCTATTTTAATGCTGCTTTCTAGACTCAAACATCCCCATTTTTCTGACCAGTATGGATGTTTAATATTGCTATTTTGTTTGCAGCCTACACAAAGCTGCAGTATTCGTGGGTGAGTAAACGTGAGCCGAAAAGCATCCAGCACACACGGCACCCTGATGGCAGTACACAGATCAGGTGATCCAAGAATGAAAAACCAGAGAAAGGTAAAAAACATTGTAAAAAGGTCTTAAAGGGATGAAGAAGGCAGCATGACTATGGACGAATCAGTGAAGATAACTGATAGTGTTTAGATTTTTTGCTGTGCTAATTATTTTTACATCTTTAAAAGTACAGCCAGGAGCAGCTCGGCTCCTCAGGGACCAGCTGTGGAAACATGACCGCAAAACAAAGAAGGCATGTTGTCCACCTCAAGGTCAACCAAGCTTTCCCCCATCACTCATACAGTACACATGCTCTGAACCATTTGCGCACACACACGCGCACGCGCGCACACGCACACACACACACGCACACACACACACGCACACACACACACACACACACACACACACACACACACACACACACACACACACACACACAGAGTTCCTGTTCTTGTTCAGAGTTCATTGGGAGATTGTGAGCCTCAGTATTCCACTGTCACTGCTTTGGTCTTGAGATATTCCATGAGAGCATCCTCACCTGTGGACACAAACGACAACTTGTTAAAAGCTTGTGGGACAAAAGGTTTCCTACTTTAAAAAAAGGAGTTATAATAACGTCATATATTTACTGTGAATAACAGAAGCTTATCAGTAAGCGTGACCACCACGCCAGCTAGCATCAATTCAAAAGTCAGAATTGAAACAGCCCTACTCATGTAAATTTTGTATAACCTGTAAATTGTAAATACTGTAAAACCACTTTCATTTAATGGTCGGGCATTGCATCGCACAGCTACAAGCATTTCACCTCATGTCATACTGTGTATGGTTGTGTGTGTGACAGATAAAATTTGAATATAATATTAAATAAATGTAATAAATTCCAGTTGTCTTCTCACCGAGGTCTTTGCCAAAGCCTGACTGCTTGAAACCCCCAAAAGGTGTGGCAACATCAGTCTTGTTGTAGGTGTTCACAAACACGGTTCCAGCCTCCAGCCGCTCGCTCACATACATGGCCTTGTTAATGTCGCGCGTGAACACGCCTGAAGCCAGACCGTACTCCGTGTCATTGGCTCTCTGCAGCACGCCGTCCACATCTCTGGAGGTTGGAGGAAAAGAGCAGAGCGAGGATATGAAACACTGAGCCACGACTCGACGGTGTGATACTCGTTACCCTCGACTTACCCGTCCTTAAATTTGGACACCACCATGACGGGACCAAAGGACTCTTCTTTGGCGAGGAACATGTGGTCCTCCACATCAGTGAACACGGTGGGCTCCATGAAGAAACCTGAAGGAAGACGGGCGCCCATAATCGCGCTGTGATGAACTGCGTTACAGCAGCTTTACTGTTTTATTTGACCTTTCTTGTTTTATGTCATTTAAAAAAATGAATTCGTGCTCCATGACTGAGCCCTGTCAGGTGCTTTTATTGTGACAGGCTCGTAATGGATGTTGGAAAAATAGATTTGGTATCAATGACCATGTGAAAACTATAAATCTATACTGTGGTTTCAAGAAGCCAGATTTCAAATAATAGTTTGTTTGAATATTCCATGATAAGGCCTGAATGTACCGATTCCACAGTCAGTGCTGGTGCAACCTAACTTGCTCATATATTAGAATCCGATTTGTGCTTTTTCTGCACCAACTTCATGCTCCCAGTTATTTGGCTGGTTTTTGAAAGAGAAACAATCTTTAGATGAGACATTAAATTGGTAATGAAAATCATCTTTCTGTTCTTACATGCAGTATTCAAGGACTAAAACAACAGAGGACGAGTGTAGCAGCCATTTAGCCTCCAGAGAGGGGCGTGTTCTACCTGGCCTGTCGACCCGTGTGCCTCCGTACACCAGTGTGGCTCCCTCCTTCACCCCGATCTCACAGTACTCCAGCAGCTTGTCCAAGTGGGCTTTGTGGTTCTGTGGGCCGTGGTCTGTGGAGCGATCCAGGGGGTCTCCGATCTTCATCTTCTTGATCTCCTCCACCTTTTAAGGAGAGGGTGTAAAGACAGGATTATGATTTTTCTGACAGCTAATAATGCCGGTTTGGCTTCTTCTGCTTCTTCTAAAGTCACATGATGGCTGTTTCGGCACTCACCACTCGGTCAATGAACTCGTCGTGTATGGACTCCTCCACAAAGAGACGGCCGGCAGCGATGCAGTTCTCGCCCTTGTTGAAAAACACCGAGCTCATGCCCTGTGAGGCAGCACGCACAAACACACAAGCATCAGTGTGCCATTTCAGTCACACTCTGTGGCGTTTCAGGATCTCACCAACACCAGAACCTTGAAAGGAACCGAACTGTCTCGTGATTATTCATAATTAATATTTCTATGCACAACTAACTGGTCTACAAAATATCACAAATTGGTTCCCTGAGCGTTGTTCCCTCACCATGCGAACAGCCTTATCCATGTCGCAGTCACTGAAGATGAGGAGGGGGGACTTCCCCCCGAGCTCCAGAGAAACTTTCTTCAGATTACTGACTGCACAGCTGTGAGAGAGAGAGAGTAAAGTACTGTGCAGCTGTGGTGTGCGACCTGTAAGAGTCAGCCGGGTTTTACCTCTTCATGATCTGTTTGCCGATAGGCGTAGAGCCGGTGAAGCCCAGCTTGCGGATGTCTGGGTGCTCGGACAGACGCTGTCCCACCACACCACCTGGAGGAGATCGAGAAGGTCACGTGACAGAGCCCAGGGGGATAACACAATCTTCCACATGTGCTGCAGTCAACTGGACACTTCTACACGTGCTGTGAGTAGTTTTGCCTACAGCTATTTCTAATGTTGTCGTCACAAAAATGCACACAGGCTGAAGGACAAACAAGAAATGCTCCTTTTTCCTGCTGTGATCGTACAGTTTTAGCTCTCCAGGCTACTAAAACGATGCAAATGAAGCACAGAGAGAAGAACTGAAGTGCTCACAGCGCTGATCTTTGAGAACTTTCCCTAAAGAAGGAATAACCAAAAAGAGCCTGTTTAAACTATACAGATACTGTTCATTACCAGAGCCTGGTAAAATATTGATGACTCCTTTTGGGATGCCTGCCTTCACTGAAAGCTCAGCAAACTTTAGTGCGGTCAGTGGAGTGACCTGTAAATATCAAAAATAATCATTACAACACATAAAATGCCCAGGAAGAACTGAAACAGTACACAGCACGAGGAACAATGAACCCACCTGTGCAGGTTTGAGAACCAGCGTGTTTCCAGCTGCCAGGCAAGCTGCACTCTTCCACGCCAGCATCATGAGAGGGTAGTTCCACGGGATGACTATGGCACACACACTGTGACAGGAAATAAGCTCTTCAGTCAGTGAAATCCACAGAAATGCATATACTGTCTAAACAGCTGAGGATAATTAGGTTCAGGTTAGTGAATGCAGAGCTTTTACCCCAGAGGCTCTTTCTTAGTGAAGGTCAGGTTGCGGTTGGGCCGGGCTTGGTTGATGGGAATCGTCTTACCCTGCAGAAAACAGACAGAGTGTGCTGAAGTGAAGAGCTTAGGTTGTGTGCCACTAACACACAAACCCTGAGAAACCTTCACCTACCTGGATCTTGTCACACCAGCCAGCAAAGTAACGGAAGGTTTGGATGGACATGCCGACATGTGTCTTGAGGGCCAGCGTGTACACGGCTCCTGAGTCGATGGACTCGATGGTGGCCAGCTCCTCCTGATGTTCCTCCATCAGGTCAGCAAGCCTGAAGGGAGGAGCTCGATGTTAACTCTCTATATCTATTCTATATCCGTGGAGAACCAATTCCAACAGTCTTAGAGAAGCCCATAAAGAGCCTGGGACAGTGGGACGATGCAGACCTCAGTGATACGTGGCAACTAGAACAATTAAGGCAGAACTTGGCGGATGACCTCAGCGGATTAACAACACTGCACTCCCAGGGAAACTGAAGCTCTGGTGCTTCCAGTTTGGGTTATTACCCAGACTACTGTGGCCGTTGACAATGTACGAGGTCTCACTCAATCATGCCAATCGACTAGAGAGGCTAGTGAGCTCCTACGCTAAGAAGTGGCTCGGACTTCCCAAGTGCCTCAGCAGCGTTGGACTCTACAGCGACAGGATACTGTCATTGCCTATCTCTAGCCTGGTAGCGGAGTTTGAATGTGCACAAGTGAGGCCTGAGATGTCACTCACGGACTCCCGGGACCCCATAGTGGGAGGCACTGCTCCCACCCTAGCAACGGGGAGGAAGTGGACCCCGGCCACATCGGTGCTACAGGCGAAATCTGCTCTTCACCGTCGTGACGTGGTAGGTCACGTCCAACAGGGCAGAGGAGGATTTGGTCTTGGCGCAGTAACACCTCAGTGGCAACAGGTATCTGTAACCGAACGTCGGGAAATGGTGGTGGAGGAGGTGCGGCGACAGGAGGAAACAGCCAGACATGCCAGAGCGCTGGCCAAGCAGGGTCGCTGGATGAATTGGGAGAGTGTGGAAAAGAGGGAACTCTCATGGAGTGAAATCTGGGACATGGAGTCTAATAGACTAAGTTTCATCATCCGAGCGACATGCGATGTGCTGCCTTCCCCAATAAATCTGCAGCTGTGGTTTGGAAAGGACCCATCCTGCCCCTGTGTACAGTCCCAGCAACACTCAAGCACATCTTGGTTGGTTGTAGGACTAGCCTTACTCAGGGCAGACACACATGGAGACACAACCAGGTTCTCAGGTGTCTAGCCGAGAAAGTTGAGCGCAAAAGAAAACCCATCAACGCTCAACCTTTGCGAACCAAGAGGAGCGTCAGTGTTCATCAACGTTTGCCCGGGAAGGAGACAAGCCGAGGACGAACCCTTCAACACAGACCTGGGCCCGCTGAAGGTTGCCAGGGATTGGCAGATGCAAGTGGACTTGGATCAGAGGCTAATTTTTCCCACAGAGATCATAACAACAATTTTGCGACCAGACCTCGTCCTTTGGTCTAACTCCTGAAAACTCGCGTACGTCATTGAGCTGACGGTACCATGGGAGGCAGCAATTGAGCGTAAGAAGCTGTGGTATGCCAACTTGGCAACACCCGATGAATCCAAGGTCCACTACTGATGATGTCTCCCAAATCTTAATATGATCATCTAGATCAGATTCTCCCCCAAACCCCCCCCCCCCTCCACAGTTCTGATGTTTCTGCAACCCCAAAGTAATCCTCTAGAGGGAGGTACTCACCTGTAAAGAAGACTTCCTCTGTCTCTGGGGTTCATCTTGCCCCAGGGCCCATTTTCGTAAGCTTCTTTGGCAGCAGCCACAGCTCTGTCCACATCACCCACTGAGGCATAAGACACCTTACAGATCACCTGGTTGAAGGTTGAGATCGTCAAACATGATCCAGTGAACGTGGCATGGAAAATCTGTGCATTGAGCATAGTGAGTGTGGTCATGTGACTCACGGATCCATCAGTGGGGCTGATGCTATCATAGGTCTTTCCATTTTCTGAATCCTCAAACTTGCCGTTGATGAAACACTGATATGGCATTTTCACTGTCATGTTGTTTACGTCTTTGGTTGCCTAGGTAACAATGGAGAAAACCCCAACTGGGTTTGAGTGACGGGATCTCCCCTCGTTACTTGATTGATTTTGCTTTAGCTCGGATTTAGACTCACATAATCAACGACGAGCTCCTCCTCCTGGTCCTCTCCTCGCAGCTTGCGGACAAACATCTGGATGAAGTCCTGGAATGTGGTGGCCATGTACACATCCTCGTTCTGTAGCTGCACGCCAGCACACTTCTGCTTCACCTCCTCAACCAGTCTGCACACAGTGAGGACAGCTCTTTATCACACACTGCGTTTTTACACGTTTATAAGCTTTTGTTTCTGCTTGGTGAACTCACATTCATGTTAACAACTAAAGGTGAGACACGCACACCAAGCTCCTGCTGTCTGGTTAAAGGGCGCGAGATATAAACCAATCACCTCGGATGTAATATCTCTGTTCATGTATTATTCACATATAAATGTGTGTGTTAAAGCTGCATTGTTGGCAGTGAGACTGGGTCAGGGTTTTTGTATTATCCAGACTGGTATCAGGAGACTCTCCAATTGCTACAATTCCATTCAATGCAATTCAGCCGTCAATTCAATTTTATTTATATGGCGCCAAATCACAACAGGACACTTAACATTACAAAAGCAGACATTTATGTGTGGTTACCCCAGGCAGACAGCCCTGAAAAATGCAGCCAATCCATAAGTGGAAAAGAAAACAAAAAACTGCAGGTCCTCTAGTGGCCACTAGAGGACCTGCACAAACACCCATGTTAAAATGCCCAAACACAGCATTAAAACCATGTTTGTAGTCCAGTATAAAAAGCTTTTAGGCTCTTTGGATAGTGTACCCCTTCATAACAGCTGTGAGGTGAATGATTTTTATTGCTAACACAAAAAAACATCTGTCAAATCTGACTGACAGATGTTCACACAGGGAGCTGTGGCCTCACTGTGCTGGTGCCTTGTGAAGCATTTTTAATGGAATTATCTGTGAAATAATGTGACTTCCTGTTTGGCTGAATCCATTCCAAAGACGCTGTGCTCTCGGAGAGTAAAATGATTATTGAGTATTTTATTACGTGCATCTGTGTGTTGGACTGTTTATGAACGCAGGTCCTCTAGTGGCCACTAGAGGACCTGCGTTCATAAACCAGAGGACTGTTTATGAACGCAGCTTGCTTATGAAGCCAACCAGCTAAACTCATGCTGAGGCTTCTAACTGCATCTGAAAGCAATTAATGATAACAGGGTGGCTATGTCCATTGTTTATATACAGTCTGTAGTGGTTTCCAACGTCCACAGTGGAAAACCCCCGACATATACAAACAAACACAATAACTGATATCAAAATGAAGATTTACTGGTCAGGTTGGAAAAGTCGGAAAAAGGTACTCTGGACTGAAACATCTGCTTTGAAATAACTTTTAAATGTAGAATTCAGTTATTGAATCAGAGCCTGAAATTATGCAGACTTTCTCTTTTTTGTGTGAAATGTGCACACCGTTGGTTTATCATGGTGTTTTCTTTATAAAAGCTATACTATGCATTTATTCTAGAGGTTACTTCTGATATAAGCCAGTATCTTTTACCCATAACAAATTTAAAGAAGGCGTTAGCTGCACAGTGTTCTGTATAGACTGTGTTTTTTAAAGTGAATTCATGATTTGAGCCCAAAGATCGGAGATTTTAAATGTGGCCTAAACTCAGTATAACGGAGCTGACTAGAAACTGAGCGTGCCATCTTCAACACAACTTAAAATACATGACATAATTGTATCTGTAAAATGAAAAGACTGCTCCACCTGTGGATAACAAGAAGAGGTAAAACATTTCTGAGCAGTCCCTGCACTGATCCGTCTCACCTGACCACATCCATGGAGGCGGCGCCGGACTTGAAGAAGTCTGTGGTGTCCTCAATGGCTGGCACGTTGCTGAGGATGCCCTTCCAGATGTTCTGCAGTAAAAAAATGTTTTAAATGGGCTGATGTCTTTCATTTAAATCATTTACAGTCTATTGGGAGACAGCAGGCTAAAAAGAATCAGATAACACAGGGGTTCACTTGCCCTGATCTCCTCTGCCATTGTCTTCTCGTCATCGGTCAGCTCCACACTGGCGCTTTCTCCAGAAGAGAAATATTTGGAAGCAGGAATCATTTTCCCATCTTCAAACTGCAGGTTCTTCACTAGGAGCTGTGGCACAAACAGAGTAAAGATGAAACGGGCATGCTGGCAGTGCATTTGATTCAGTCAGCTGTGGTTGAGTTAACCTTATTGCCTCTGGAGTTCACTGTCTGATAGCTAATAGAGGCACCGACACACTCATCCAGCTCGGCTTTTGTTTGCTCTCAGTTATTTGTTTTATAAGGTCACTCACTGCTTTGCCGTCAGTTCCATACAGGACGAGCCCGTTTTTGGTGACACGAGCAGCCTGAGAAGCCCCCTCGATGTCCAGCGGCTGGCCCTCGGGTACAGACCCCCCCAACATGGAGGAGCCATAAAGGGTCACAGACTGAGGACAGACCCAGAGAAGATTTTAAAATACATCCAGAATGTTTGGTATTATCTTTGCTCAGTCATTCTGGAAAACACACCTGGCCATCAATGACCGTCCAAGCACCGGGGACTTTGTCGTGGCCACGGATCCAGTTGTGGATCGCCTCGGCTGGCTGTGCCAGATTCACCTGGGGGACACAAGAAGAAGCCAGTGTAAACAGTGCCTGAGCTACGTTTCCGAGAAAGAGAAGGAAGGTCAGCTGACGGCCTCCGATTTAGCAACATGTGGAAAAATGATGCTAGAAAACAAGACTGCTCCAGGAATAGCACATTTGTAATAGCTGCAAGCAAACATCTCTCCATGTGACAAATCAGGAAGCAGCTAAGATCAGCTCCACCTCGCGCTTTCACGTTACAGGGAGACCCACCCCAAACCAGTCTCACTTGCGCAGCTAATAGGAAATTTCCAGTGAGAGAGTTATTACACTGAGCAGCTGTTCAGAGTACGAGCTGCACGTGGAAAGAGGGGTTAACTTGGGCTTGGTCGTATAAATGATAGACTCTACTGTAAGCTATTATAAAGCCGAACAACCCGACTCATACACAGTTGTTGTGCAGGAATAATATTCAGACCGTCATTCTGAAGGTCTGGATACACCCCTGATGGCAATCCAGACCCGATGCACGTTCCTGATGTGATGTAGTGCCTGATCTCAGACTGCCGTCTAACGTTCACCTTGGCGTTGGATTTCTTCTGAATGCCTTCATAGCTCGCTCCTTCCTCTGGCTGAGGAGTCCGAGGGGCTTTTCCATCAGCAATGAGCTGCACAGACTCCACCTGCACCAAGAAACAGAGTCCAGGTGACAGCTCAGTGTTTCAGTTCAAACACAAGCACAAACATTGGGGTTGGTGGAGTAGTGCAATGTAGGTTTAGATGCTGAAGGTCCAAATGATTAGAACTAGTCCTTTTCATTATACTGAGGTCCATGTGATTACCATAGCCTTGATGCCCCCGGGGAAGAGGAAGCGGTTGTACAGTGTGTCCACGGTGTCATTGGGCTCGACATCACACTCGCGCTGCAGCAGGATGGGTCCGGTATCCAGTCCATCATCAGCCCAGAACACTGTGAAGCCGGCTTTCTTATCTCCATGGATCAGAGTCCTGGTGACATATAAAAGGGAAACAAAGAGCTGTGTCATTAAACAATTATATTTAGAACAGATAAAGGCTATAAAGTAGACCATTACAGTGTACTAACAGTTAATCCTGAAACCAGAAAAAACCACAATCAGGGAGCCCTTTAAAGGTGCAATACAGAGAAAGTGGGGAGAAGCCATCGTTAAGGTTGTATGGGCAACAGGTTTCTTATTAAAGGCAACTCAGCGCATTGACTGTGTGACATGACAGCTGTATTGCATGACAACTTTAACCATAAAGGTTCCACACAGAGACAAATTTGATTATCTTTGATTTATTGTTTCAGGGTGAGCGTTTCTGCTAAACTGGCTCGTGCTCAGTGTGAAGTGTCAGCGCCTCTGCACGCGGAGAAAGCTAACCAGGAAAGGAAGTTAGGGAAGAATTCCATAATGAGGAAGGTTTTATGGCACACCGCTCCACCACCAGCAAGCCCATAGCTTTCTTATGACAGTCAAACCAGGAAACACATCGACCCGACTGTGTTGTTCTATTACAGATGCATGCAGAGGTGCCCAGCGGTCTGTTAAATACCATATTTTACTGCCTGCTGAAATGTTACTAAGAAAATGTTCTCAACAGTCCTTTCCTTAAAACGATCGCTTTCTACTTAGAGAAAAATGGTGAGCAGTGTTTTTCTTTTTAATCAAAGTATGTTTATACGTAACTACATTTATAGTTGCACTGAACAGTTTGAGCTTTAGACGGTTCTTAGCTAGCAGTCTTTGCTAAGTTAAAGAAACTCGTGGGAAAGATTTCTGCAGACATCTGAAAGCAACACCTATAACTCATGCTCCTGTTGAGCCAGCATTACATTATGGTGAGTCTCAGCCTTCAGCTCGGGCAAACTGTCTCTGTGCTCTTTGTCGATCACTGATGTGCTGAAAATAAGTTCGAAACCTCACTTAACATGAGAGTTTGGGGTTTTTCATGAAGGAGGAGCTTGGAGACTTTTCCTTTTTTGGGTTGAGATTTGTTGTTGGAAGTAGAAGAGATAAGAAAGCCAGGCTGCTTCGAGTTTGAGGTCAAACATCGCAGGTTTAAACCTACCAGACCAGGGTGGCAAACATAATTACACATGTCAGTTATTCATGGACTGTTTGCATGTTGGAGCCAAAGCTTCAGCACTGCTGGGAGTCCATACAGGCAAAGGTGGGCCAATCACATGCACAGACAGACTGGGATCGTACCATTACGTAAGGAAGGATGGGGGAAGACGTTCCAAAGGTTGCAGGTGTTTTGGCAAAGGCCAGGTGCACAAAGAGACGGATGAGTGTGTAAATGAGTCTCACAGGCCTGAATGTGCGCTTGAAGCCATTTATAATTCTTAACGTGTTTGATCTCTGCAAAAAAGCACAAGAATACATTTTGGACTTTTAACTGTATTTTCATGAGTTTTACAGCTTTTCCTACTGATAAACCCCTCCCACACAGCCATTCATGCTAAACAAGGCCACTAACAACAACAATTAACCTGTTGTTTATTGTTTAAGCCCCAAGGCCCCCAGTACCGGGGGGGGGGGGGGGGACATCGGGTGTAATGGGATGTACCGCCAGATCTGTTATTTAAATATAGACGTGTGGTATCCACAGGAATGTCAGAATCTCAGCTAAAGGCGAATAAACCAATTTCAACAACAGATCAAGGAGCAGGCAAACAGCTTCTGCAAAAACATGTAATCAGGATACTTTATGGAAACAAAGTGTGGATCCCCTTGCTTCCATCACAATAATAATCGCACTTCCTGCACAGCTCTCTCTCTCTCTCTCAGTGCGCTCTGAGACCAGTTTCCCATCAACAATCGATGGAGATACTTTCTGCCTTATTGGGATTACTCGTTGTTGGTCGCTCTGTTTCTGTTGGGTCTTTTCCCCAAAATAACCTCTGACAAGACAGGAAGGCTCATTTCTTAAGCCTTCCTGTCTTTTGATAGGACAGAATATTTATATTCCTTATTATTAAATCCACTTTGTTCAGTGTACCAGTATCACCAGCATATCCCAAGCTGTCAAACAAACTCCTTTCGAACCCCCTTCTTTCTCACCAATTGATTGCTGAGGCTCCTCTGTGCAGGGGCAGGATGGAGGGGTGGTAGATGATGGAGCCATGCTTTGGGTGGTCGATGACGTTCATGGGGATGAACTGTGAGCAGAAGGGCATGACATTGAGCTCAGCACCCACCGCCTTGTAGGCATCCACCACTTCTGGGATGGGTTTCCCCTTAACCCGCCACCGTGGGAATTTGAACACAGGTGTCCCCTCTTTTTCTGCTGCCACCGCTAAGAGAAAAGAGGACATTTTAGGGATGCAGTCCTGAACGCCACGGCTTCATGGAGGCCCTGAGTAATGAGCTAAAAGTCTAAGTGTATGTCAGAAATTAAATACTGCAAGTTTAGAAAAGACAAAGACTATAAAATGGATTAAATCAGACAACGAATGAAAGGATGAGCTGGCTGCAAAGTGGCCTGCAGTTACACAGCTACTGTGGCAGGCAAAGTGTTTACAAAGTATGTCTTTGAAGAGATTTTGATGCACAGAAGGGCATCAGATAATCTGTAAGGAGTGTGACTTAAAATTTAATTCCTGGAATAACTGGAGAAGACAACACTGGCACAGCTTAAGATGAAGGAAAACCACAGTCTGAAGACACTGTAAGTAAATAATGCATTTACAATCAGTTTATTATAAACTGTGACCAACAATATATTTTAATTTAACGTCAACCTTCATTTAAATATAAACCCTTTTGTTTTTAGCCGGAGAATAAAATAAAGAGATGGGAAGTGACATGGAACAAATGCCCCTGGTTGGCGGCCGCCGTGGGAACAGAGGAACAGTTGGTGTGTTTAAAAGTTAGGACAAAAAGATGCTGCATCATGTAACAGGGACACTGCTGCACTGGACTTTTGATTGTTCAACATATAACCCTTAAAAAGTCATTTTTCTGTCCTGATTAGATGTAAAAACATAAATATCCACTTGCTACACCAGAGACCTTTTACTTTTAAAATTAATTCCTTAAAATGTATCATGTCGTTTATTTATTTAAACTAGGCTTTAAAGGCCCTTGAAGGCAATTTGAGATATTTCA
>NW_024582554.1:318853-323453 GCF_018398535.1 Haplochromis burtoni | reverse complement strand
ATTATTTATGGATGAGAAGTAAAAAAAACCCAAAACCTTAGACTCAAACGTTAGAACAGGCTTCTCCCCGCAGCACGCCGTGTAATAAATACTCACAAAGAAAACGGCGCCGTTACAACTTATGTCTAAAAATGTATCGTTTCATGCATCGGCTAAAACACTCGACTCAGCTACATGACAGCTGGAAACACTTCACGCAAGTCGAGCTGCCCGAGATTCACAGAATTTACAGAAAATGTTACATTTTTGTGATTTATATCGTTATCGGACGACAGATGTTTTATATCGGGAGATGAGATTTTGGTCATATCGCACAGCCCTACTGCTAAACTACCTACTCAGCACCAAACAGACGAAAACACAACTGAAGAGCTCAGGAATTAAAATAGAAGCTAGAACTAGACCTGTATTCTTAAGGTGGATCCAAACACCTCTTTTAGATAAAGTTTGTTCATGTAACCCATAATTAAGTTCCTCCACTTCTACAAAGTGTGACACAAACTGACTCAAACCTTTGTGGCGAGGCTCTTTGAAAGGCCACGACTCTGTTAGCGGTTGGAGACAAAATTCAAAGTGTTTCGAAAAGAAGAGAAAACAGGCTTTATGGGGATATTATTCTATCAGTAGCACAAAGCCTTCACGAGGTACTAGAGTCTGAACACAGGCAGAAACGCAGCTCTGGCTAGATTTCTAAAGGTTCCTATAAGATGAGAATTAATTTGTAATTTTAGGGCCAAAATGACAAAACAAGCCCAGGCAGCCTGTTTGATAGTTGGGTTGATAATGAAACATTTCCTTGTACTGTAGAACACAACGCTTTTCCATCGTTCTTAGGTGTTTATTTTACCAACTGAAGAAGTAGTGACTCCAAATGCCCCACTATTAAAAATAATAACAGCAAACTGGGAAGACAAAAAGACAGCAATGTTGAAAGTTTGGTATCTGACATGTCAGAGAGAAACCTGTGAATGAACAGGAAACTTACCCAGGGGGTCAGCCTTGCCATCCTTGTCAGGGACCGTGAACACACCCACCACCTTGTGCCCCTGCTTCCTCAGGTTGCTGTAGACCTCCTGACCAAACAGGCTCTGGCCAATAATTGCTAGCTTTAACTTGTTCTGGTAATGATGCTGTAAAGGGAGCAAAAACACACAAGTTTCAACTTCACTGAAAGCACATCAGACATACTGGAAACACTGCACATGCTCATGCCCTAGTCTTTCTGCAGAAGAAGACTTTAGACACTTCACTACAGTTCAATAGACTTTATGCAACTTCCAGTAAGCAGTTATTTTACTTTGACCTACAGTACTGTGCAAAGGTCTTAAGCCACACCTCTTTTCTCTTGGAATGTAACTGGCAAAAATAGTTGTAACAAATTTGTAAACATAAATAGAAAAAAAACAGTTGTGTGGGAGAAACAGGAAAGCCAATATTTGGTAGGAACACCTTTATTCTTCAACACAGCCTGAACTCGCTTAGGCAGGAATTCTTGTAACGTCGTTAAATAATCATCAGTAATTGTTCTCTACGCTTCATGAAAGATATTCCAAAGCTCTTCTTTGGAGGCGGGTTTCCTTTAGTTCTGTTCTCGGTCAAAGTCAAACCTCTTCAACAACAACAATCAGAAGAAGAATCAGGAGGAGAAGAAGGCGGCCCAGGCTCTGGGACGGCCCATCCATGACTGATAGTGTGTTTAATATCCAGTATATGTCGTGTGCGAGGGATCATGAAAAATGAAGCTGTTCCCAGGCACTTCCCAGATGTGACCGCACGCTGGACCAAACTCTGACAGTACTTTGTGTCCACCAGCTGGAACGCAGCCCCGAGTAGTTTAAACATGACTGAATACTCACCTCTGTATATACTGACTAAAGTTTGAGCCAAACTCTCCAATCTGTATTCATCCTCCACAATTACTGTCAGTCCAGTTCTTGCATACTTCATCCTTTTCTCCCTGTTTTCCATCCTTAACAATGGATTCCTGACAGCCACGATTCCACTGAGACAATTTCTCATCAGGTTTATGAAAACAGTAGACGAACCAACTGCAGGGCAGGCGCACTATTAGGTGCTGTGTGCAGGATTTTGTCATTTTCTTACAGAACTAACATTCAGATATTGGTCATCTGCTGCAGATACTCTTTTATGCCTGCTTGTTCTTCTTTTGTCCTCCAGTTGTCTTGTTTTTTAAGAACACAGTGCACCTACAGAGATATCCCACTTCTCTGGCTAACAGCTGTTTGGGAACCACCTTGTTGGTGCAACATACTCTTTTATGCCTAAACATGCAGTTTAAAATGGGTTCAGCCATTCTTCTCTTGAATTTGGTCCTTTGTCCATGCCTGACTGATTCAAGTTGACAAACAAAGTGCTCTGAAAATGGTCAGGTTTAATGACTGGACTGAAAATGAGTAAAAATGTGGCCAATGGCCAAAGAAGGACTTTGAAAGACCTCCAAAGAGCCTGGAAAACTATAACTCAAGACCACTTTAAAACTTTTTGAAAGCAAAATATAAAGAAACGATGGCGAGCTCACAAGTTTTAACAGCACAGCAGTTTCTGATTAAACTGACAGTCAAACTGGGGCAGCAGAAACCTCTTTGCTTCTGTTTCCAATAATATAACTTTTCACAACCAGGGCAAATGTCCGTCATCATTAAGCTTTTTTTTCCTGAAGTTACATATTATTGACTTTTTGTCAGACCCTTGTAATATTTTATTTTACACCTGTTCATTGCATATGTGAGAAATCCTTAAATCTCAACCTCCCTTGGCGGTCTTAGTGGCCTTTAACTCTGTTATTGGCTAAAGGCAGCTCAGAGAAAAGCTATTGGCTGATGAAGATTATAACCCTTACCCAGCAGTGACAAGTGCATGCCAGAACCTCCCCCTCATGTGTTAAGCATGGAGGTTTCAGGTTTCCCATGCACATATGTAAGATCCTATCAAGTGCACATTTGACAGGTCTGGCTGCTGCTGCACAGCAACTTCCAAGCGACACGGTAAATAGATAAGGAATGAAAGAGCCCGTCTGATGCTGCCTCTTTCAGCCCAGCAGGGTCGTAAGTAAGCCGGGCTCCAGCCAGTACACTGTGAGCCTCCTGTGATGATGATGCAACTCCTCCAGATATTGTACAGTAAAGGCCAGCTCCGTCCGAGCGCGCAGCGGGAGGAACAGAGGAGGAGGGCGCCGTTGACACCGTAACGTGGCAAAGTGTGCACCATCTTTTCCCGTGTTGGCTGAAAATACAGCAGCTGAGTGACTTACTAAGAATGAGTGCAGTCAGACCCGAGCCTGGCTCAGTCCTCCTCATGACCCGCAGACCGCTGCATGCGTTCAGCGCTACACAGACACATTTAGAGAAACGATGTTCGCGCAATCAGAGCAGCTCACGCATCAAACCCCGGTGATTGTTTGCAACGTTACTCACGGATGAAGTGGAGAATTTCCTCAAGACTTGACTCGCCGTCCACAACATAATGGCGCTGTTGTTTGTTTTTAATATATATGCGCGCGTGTGTGCTCAATGCAATAGAAACGACAATAAATCGAGACGCTGCCGGATGTTCAGAGCCCCCAGCTGAGGTAGGCGCGCTCCTGTCTTCACACGCTGCACCTTATGCTGCCCGTGTGAGCCAGACTCAGCGGCGGACCGTGGTGTGGGCTCGTCACAGCCAGCTTATACTCGACGGCAGCAGACGCGGTACGTCCTGCCTACTGTACCGGACGTGCGCGTTCCCGTGGTGCTTATTTTACCTCCTTGCCGGCGCGGTCACGCGTGGGAATTCGTCCTTCTCATGGTTATTGGTCATTGAGCTCGTTATACGTTGCTTTAGTCTGGGATTGTGAATGACTTAAGCGAATTATACATACATGTTCATAGTATACATACATGTTTATCTCTGTGTAGATTCAGTTACTGTCATAAATTCTGCATCATACCAAAAGCTAAACTGTGGACCTCTGAAAAAGATATTGATCATAATTCACATCAGAAAAATCAAAAATACGTTTCCCTGTCCTTTCTCTGTGTATCTGTCAAACAAACACTGAAAAAGCCCAAAATATCTACTCTGCTGTGCACCTGCCCAAACTCCCACGTAGAACAGGCTCTAATCAAACAGCTGGCCGGCACAGGTTCAAACTGACGCAGGCTGCTGGCAGATCAAGCACTCGTTTATTCCTGTAAGCAGCAAAGGGCAGTGCAATCCGTCTTAAAGCTGCCCAACAGACTGCATGCTGTCAGCCTAAAGTCTTCCTATTAGTATAAGAGCACTTTTTCCAGTACAGTGATGAAAACAGCACTGCCTTTAATGGTGTTATTATTATGAATAACATCATTAAAAATGTCATGTTTTTCACCGAAACAATGTTATCGAGTTAGCAGGACGCCACACACACCGAGCCGCAGATGACTCCGGCAAGACCAGAGGTGGAGGTTTGTGCATTTATATTAACAATGCTTGGTGCATGAACTCCACTACTACTGAGAGTCACTGCTCACCTAATGCGGAGTTTTTAATGGTCAAATGCTACGGTGGCCCCTAGAGACAAAGCACGTACAAACTCCAAAACACTTACAAATTCCAAAACACA
>NW_024582554.1:274875-289552 GCF_018398535.1 Haplochromis burtoni | reverse complement strand
ATTTCTGTAATATACTCACATATCTATATTATTGCTAATATATATTGTAATATATCTATATCACTAAAGCACTTCTGGATGGATGCAAACTGCATTTCGTTGCCCTGTACCTGTGCATGTGCAATGACAATAAAGTTGAATTCTATTCTACGTTATTACCTGCTCAAATAAGATTCACATTTTATAACAGATGTAAAGGCTGTGGTCCAAAACAATCCAGTCAAGGTCAAACCTAACAGCGAACCATTTGCTGTTATGAAATGAAAAACCAGGTCACTGCCACAGAGCCCCAACTGTCAAGAGAGACAGCGCTACTGAAGAAAATGTTTACTGTGAGAAACATTTAAACAAATGCATAAATATTGGCGCACGTCCGTGGTATCAATTTGCAGCTCTTATTAGAGCTTCAAACAAACCCACTAAAAAGTATAAAACAGGGCGATTACCCGCCTCTTTTACTTTTATCCCATTCTGAGTGTGTGTTTGAGACACCAAACAGGGGAGAGGGAAGAAAGCAGGGAGCAGATGTGATTTATTTGTGAATAGCTTGAACAACATCAAAAAGAGGTAAGAGCACTGTTGGTGGATGCTGCTCGGGGGAGGGTTCCCGCCTCTGCACGTCTGACAGATGAGCACGGGAACGCCGCTCCTCTTCGCTTCCTTCCCGCGCCACCGTTGTGATCAAAAAAAGTGCTGGTTTCTATACTGCAGTCCATCAAGTACAATTCGAGCAAACACGCCAACTCAGGAGAGAGCGTGCGGTGTATGTTTAACTGTCAAATTAAATGATTAACATGTGATGCTCCTGGAGAAGCAGATGGCATGTTGCATGCCCAGAACATCTTTAAACATTCTGGAAATTCTTTATTTTGTGTTGTCACGGGAAACAACTTGGTTGGATTATTTTACCACAAACAAGGTGCCAGTGCTGCTGACCTCAAACAAAGGAAAAGCAAACAAACCAGGAAGAGGAATCATCGATCAATGACTGCTGAGACGCTTTTTCACCCGTGTTGGGTATTTTACAGAGCTGCTAAACACATTTTATATCAGGTTGCGTCTGACTGACCAATCAGCAGAGTTCTGTAAAATGTCTAACTATCATTTTGTTGCATGTAAAAGAAGAGTTTGGCAAGGTCAGGCACATTTTTATCCAGGATCCATGCTAGTGTTACACAGTCTACGACAAGTTACAGGTGACAATGACAAAACGTTTCCCTTTTCACATCAGCGACTGGAGGACTCGGGGCGGCAGACAGATGAGGTCACAGGAAACGAATTCCAGCTCCAAACTGGACACCGTCACATATCCTACAGAGGAGACGAGAAACACAAGTCGGGAAATCCGGAGGCAGGCTGTCATGCTTAACGAGACATTTCCCAGAAACCCTGCTACCATGAAGCTCGACGCTATATTTTTATTGACGTAAAATCAGTTATGTCAGGTATCGATATCGAGCCAAAAACGTGCAGAGTTAAGGACGAGCTGGAAGGTTATCTGTAGGTTACATACAGCTGTGTTTCTTCTGTACAATACTCTGAATCTAATGTTTCTGTGCAGCACTGTGCTCTCATAAAAACATTGATTACTGCCTCAGGACCACCACTACCACACTGCTGTTGTAGACTCCTTACTGGCACTGAAAGCAGGCTGGGCTGTTCTTGCACTCACTGCACATCTACGTTACCACATTAGGTAGAAAGTAGTCCCAGTTTGTGCCATTCACTGAGGTAGTTTCAGCATTTTCCATCCACAATAACGCCATCATCACCTGACTTTGGACAGTCCTCATACGCTTTGAAAATTCAAAGGCTGCTAACCAGTTAGCCATGCCCTTCCCATGTTGCATCTATAAAAACCCTGAACCCTGTAAAATGCAGTAGTCATATTGCACCGGACCCCCACCTGTCCCCACCCTGAACTCCCATGGGCACACAGTAGTTGAGTTCCAGTCTGGCGATGTTTCCAAGCCGCAGTACGATGCCCGCTCCGTACGACCAGCGAATACACTCAGCTAGCTTCTGAAGGTGTGCTCGTGGACCGTCACCTGCACAACATAACATGGAACAATGATGCAGCACAACTTGCACGCTACAGATTCATGGCATCATTTCTGTTAAACAGTAACAGCTGATTGAGAAAAAACTTTCCTCAAAAAAGTGTAAATAAAAACTGTCACGAAGCCCAGATGGAAACGAACTTATTATATCTTACTGTGAAAGAGCCACAAACAGGCAAACGAATCAAAGACAGAGGGGCAAAAAGAAAAAGCTGAATCTCACAGACGACAGTGTTCACCCACCATAGCTGAGGTTGCAGAGATTTCCTGCGTTGAGAAAGAAATGTGTTCTAAAAAGGTCTCCAAAGCCTCCCTTGCCTGGTCTGAATGGTAGAGGAGTGTAGAGGTGCAGACCACCTGCCCAGTATGCTTCTCCACCCAGGTAGTCACCTAGAACACACAGAGGAACCACAGTGAACAATTACATTAACAATGGGGCCACTTTGTTCTTCTGTGCCGCTAAGCTCTAATGTGTATGTGTTAATCCCCGTAGGGATTCGCCCAGTGAAGCAGTGGGCAGCCACCAATGCAGGTCATGGGGCAACCACTCTACCTACTGAGCTATCTTCTCTGTATTTGTACTGCTTGTTAATATGCTGCATGGGAGTCCATCCACATTCAGACAGCACAGAGTTACAAACGTGATCTGTCGGTGGTTTTGTACCTTTTGGTAAATGGACTGATTCCTATGTATCCGTCTGGTTCAGGCTGTCACATCATTTGGAAACAATGTAACACAGACGTACCGCATTACAATTTAACTAACGTGAGCCTCGTGACAGAAAAACAGCTCACAGTTTGCAGACCGCTCTTTCTCAGGTGTTCAAACATTTGTGACAGAACACTTGGTGATGTCTGTTATCGATGTCACAATGGACTTTACCTTCACTCTGTGGCCCGATGCTGTACATCCCAAATCCTCGTACACTAGTTGGGCCTCCAAGGTAAAACCTGGACAAAATACAAAATGACTTCACCATCAGGCGACAGTTTGATGACAAAATGACAAAAACTGGGTAAAGAAAGCCGTAGGAAAGCAGTTCTACTGGTAAGTACAAAAGTCTAAAACACAAATTATAAAAATAATTGTCCTCCTTCATACCAAACTCACAATAAATCAGCTTTATTATATTTCATTTGGAGTAACTGACTGCTCAGAAAGCTCAGTTTACTTGCTGATCTACTGTAGCAGTGCTGGTGAGTCAAAGTCAGACATCAGCTCTTGGAGAAATCAGGCATACCTGTCAGCTATGCAGGACGGCTGTCCTCCAATGGGATACAGCATCCCACCCCACAGAGAGGCAGACAAAACCTGAGGGGACATAAAACGTTTCTTATACACATCACATTTAGTTTAGCAACCAACTCTTTTGTCCCCTGCTGGTTGGCTGACATACACACAGCCTGAGTAATCAAGTATAAAATGACCAAGTGAAACCCTCCATAACACAGATATTATTACAGAATCATACTGAACGGGTCATGTGTGACTTATTTCACTCTTACAGAATCCCAGAAGAGCCGTCTGTTGAGCTGCAGCTCAAAATCCTCCTTCAAGAAGCTGGCGTCTCCTCCAGTGTATCCAGCCAGCTCCTACACATGCAAACACACTCGGTTACAATCCTGCAACACACCTACTGATCATTATGATTTTGATGTTGGTAACAATATCATTCAGTGGAAGAGTAGTAAAAAAATCTCACAGCTAAAACTTTACTTTTTTCTTCAAGAACAGAGTTCAGGCTCATGTGTATAAAGATCCTTTGGGGGAAGATTGGAGTGAAAAAGGACCACGGTGTTATATTTAGGAAGACTTGAATCTAGTGACTTATCAGCGAAGGCTCATTTTCTCATAAAACTTGTACTCAGGTCTAAGGCACACCCACTGTGGCAACGCCTTTAGACCTGGAAGAAACGCCCATTTTTCCCTATACTGTCTGTCCATCGTACCCGACATATCTCTCAGAGGTCAGGTGAGGCAAATGTGGGGATTGCTACTTTTTCAAACCTAATGTCGAGAGCCAAAAGTGTGGCAGACAGACGTTTACGAGTGTACTTATGTGCGCACACTTACCTGGTTGATGCGAAGTAAGGCACCTCTGCTGGGAAAGATGGCAGAGTTCCTCGAATCAACTGACACAGTGTGCTGCAAACAAAACCAACAGGAGACCTGCTGAACTGGTGCAATCATCAATAATCAATAACTCTCACGACATGATAATAAAGCACATGTTGAAAGGAACCATAATAATTCGGTGGCATACAGAGAGAGCAGACTTCAGTGAGTGTCCACTCTCCTCTCGCACAGCAAAGGAAGCGCTGCGCGCCAGGCAGCCCAGCTCCCTCCATACACCCTCCCACTTCAGCGTGTGGTTGGTCACGCCAAGAGGAAACTGCAGAGAGACTCAAATGTTAGTCAAGTCCTTCCCTCTCCGAATTACTGTCATCATTTTTAATATCGTTTCCACTGACATTCAGTTCTGCAGATACGCCTCTGTCAGTCTCTTTCAAGGAGCTCCATGGAAACTGGCCCGTCACTTTGTACATGTTGAGGGTGAGGCTGAAACAGACAACGGCACATATTTCAACATATAGATGCCTATTGGTAGATGAATGCGTAAGAAACAAGTTAAATGACAAATCAGAAGAACGACTGCTGTCAGAAATGCCACAGAGCTTTGTGAGTTCCTCCTTAAACTAACTCCAGGTGATTTTCCTTTGGCTGTGGCTGAAACCTGTTTGGGGGAAATGGTGGAAAAAACAAAGAAGCCCAGTAAGGAAAAACTCTGGTACTGCAAGGTCTACATGATTAGCTGTTCCACTATGATAAGTAACGCTGAAGGCTCATTGTGTCTATAACCTCGCAGAGACTGACAAGTACAACAAATGACCATGAATTACTTTTCATACATCAACTTTTAGGACAGGGTGGAAACTCCAGGCCTCGAGGGCCGGTGTCCTGCAGGATTTAGATCTCACCCTGGGTCAACACACCTGAATCACATGACTAGTTCATCACCAGGCCTCTGGAGAAGACATGTTGACGAGGTCATTTAGCCATTTGAATCAGCTGTGTTGGATCAAGGACACATCTAAGACCTGCAGGACACCGGCCCTCGAGGCCTGGAGTTCCCCAGCCAGTCCTAGGACAATTTCTTCATATTACAGAGAGCCTTTGTGTAGCATATGGTAGTTCGATGGAGGGGTGGGTACAGACTATAAGTACAAACTTTTATGTATATTTATAGATCACCACATATTAAAGAAGCCACTGTACAGTATGAATGGATTTTAATGGGGGAACCAGACAGGACAGACAGTTTTGCATCAGCATGATTCTCTAACCTCAGCCTTCAAACTGCACAAAAGGTGCAAAACAATTACAACATATCCAGGTTTGAAATGCTCAAAGCATTTGTGTAATGAGGTTTCAAACCAGTCCCACTGCCACAGTGACACCTACTGGCCACCTTCTGCTAGTATCACATTTTGAAAATGCTATTCTGTAAAACACACATGTTGCACAATTCCAAACAATGCACTGACTGTACCGGACTATCAATAATTATGATCAACACATGTTAAACACAGCAAGCTGTGACTATGAGGAACAGTGTGTGACAGCAAATACTGCAGACAGGACAAAATATTAGGCACCTATGAAACTGAAAGTTTTGGTAAAAATTTTCCCGGTGCCTTTCTTGGGATTGCAGTGAATCCAACTGAGCTGAATGCATCTACAGACTCCAGAACAACTGCCCAGATACCAGTGAAGGACTTAGCCAAGTCGGGAATTTAGGAGGCGGTGAACCCTGAGGCAACAAAGTACAGTGACAGCTTGGTAGGCAAGCCAGGAACTAATCTTGTGTCTATTTTTCTGTCCGGGAAAGAAAAGAAGGCAAACTATGGAATGACAGGTAGTTGTCACATGCGGGGAAAAAACCAGTATAATTCCTTCAACAAGTGGTCACCAGCAGGGAGACTGTGTGGAACTGATGTGTCTATAAAATAAAGGGAGGCAGCTGGTTTTTTATCTATGGCTGAAAAGAGGATTAAAGAGGAAAGAGAAACAAAAGCTCTGCCTGGTCATTGAGTGAAGTCCAGTTAAACACCTGTGGTAGATGCATCAGTCCCTTCCAAATGGGCAAGCTGCACAAACTTAAAGGGCCCGACAGTACCATCAGTGAAGACAGACTGTGAGGCTGTAGACCATCATTAACTCCACTTCTGCAGAAGAGACACCACCAAGCCAGACTGAAGCTTGCTAAAGATAAGCTGGAAAAAGACTAGGCGCAATGGAAACACAGCCTTTGGTCAGATGAAATAAAACTAGAGCTCTTTGGCCACAGAGATTCTGCTTATGTTGGGAGAAAGAATGCAGAGGCATGCAGCCAGATGGATACCATCCTCACGGTGAAACACGGCGGTGGGAGTATTATGCTGCAAATGGAAGAAAGCAGTCTTACATGTTTGTTTAATATGTGCGTTGAAGGACATGTCCTGGTCAAAAATGACTCCAAGGTTCCTCACAGTGTTACTGGAGGCCAAGGTAATGCCATCCAGGGTAAGAATCTGGTTAGATACCATATTTCTAGGCTTTTCAGGGCCGAGTACAATAACCTCAGTTTTATCTGAATTAAGAAGCAGAAAGTTAGCGGCCATCCAGGTCTTTATGTCTTTAAGACATTCCTGCAGTTTAACTCATTGGTGTGTGTTATCTGGCTTCATGGACAGATAGAGCTGGGTGTCATCTGCATAGCAGTGTAAATGTATGCTATGTCTTCTAATGATACTGCCTAAGGGAAGCATGTATAATGTAAACAGAACTGGTCCTAGCACTGAACCCTGTGGAACTCCATAATTAACCATATTGTGTAATCTGCATGAACAAATTGGAGTCCATTACATAGATATGATTCAAACCACTGCAGTTCCCCTCTAAACATCAGGAGGACTAATAATCTTAACCCTGACGGTTCCTGATGCTTGTGAAATAATTCTTTCCCTGTATATAAAGTCAAAGCATCCAAAATAAAAGCATGTTTGGAAAAGCTGTGCTAAAAATTCCTGCTCTGTTTAACAGCGGAGTGAAGTGTATATGAACGCAGCTGATTGTAGTTATGGAAGAACATGAGAAATATCACATAACAATGTCTCCATTTGTCAAAAAACTGAAAACCTTCTGAACAAGGCTGAACAGAGGATCCGTCTTGGGGAGAAAAAAAAAAAAAAAGAGCCCAACTGAAAAAAACAGTGAAAGAACAAGAACACAAAAGGCGGGATTTTGTGCACATACTTGCGTTCAAAATGTCCGGGTTGGGGCTTAAAGAAAGACAGGCCATAGGACGTCTCCTTGGTCCCATAGGAGAACTGGAAGGTAAGTTTCTCAGCTCGCCCCAACATGTTGGGCAGCTTCAAACCCAGAACCTGAGAGACGTTACAGAGGGTCACAAACACACTTCTGTCAAACAGGCAGCTCTGAGGTATGATAAGTGTCTTTATTAATACAAACTGGGCAAGTTATTCATCACTGTTAACACATGCAGCTTAAATAACATGCCAGCTGTTGCGTCTCTCACCATGCTTCCTTCATTGTTGCCAACCATGGTATTGTAGCTCCCTGTCAGCCTCTTGACCTCTGTCACCTCAAAAGTTACATCCAGGCCATTGGGCAGAGCGTCTGTACCTGAGGTCCAATCAGAACAAAGAATGCTTCTGTCAGCTGAGTGTTTACCACACTATGCAGTCACTTTTACAGACCATCTCTGCTTCACATGAGAACAGCAGGTGAAATCAAAGCTCTGTTCTGGGCTGCAGGTGTAAATCAGTTACCTTCAGATGTGTCGATCAGAACCTCGACGTCTTTGAAGATTCCCAGGCGGAGCAGCCTCTGCCTAGCGACATGAGCTTTTTTCATCACCTGAAAAAAGACCTCTGCAGTTATTTACGGATCTCAGATAGACTCACTGAGACGACCGTGACGGTTTAATGAAAAGCAGAATTATGAGACATACATCAATGAGATTTTTGGCATGGAAAACATCAGAGATCTCATAGCCAAGCAGATCCTCTTTGGTTCTCCCCAGACCCTGGATGTTCACATGCTGGACAACCACCTGTGATCAAGGATAAAAGTCACATCGTCACCAAACACTTACTTTCTTTTAAAAACTGCTACTTTTAATCATGTGTCTGATGGTCATATCCTATTGCATGACCTTGTGGTTGAGTCAACACACTGCATTATGAACTATGGCAATCTTACTGTATCCTACATTCAGTTTACAGTTCATACACTTGTATGAAGTGGAGTTTGGTTAGGATCACAACAATTACTATTATTCTTTGCACTATTGTGGTGCACAACACTTAGTTACAGCTATGCTCAGCACCGTACTATCAAGCATATATACATTTAGGACTGGAAACAGGGAAATCATCTCCAGACATTTCACACAAATAAAACTGTTGTAACTTCTTAACAATCAATGCAAAGATTTTGTTCAGCTCCTTGAATTAAGGTCTGCACTTCGTTTGCATCTTGACAGTTTCATTTCATATTTTTGGTGGTTCCTCACAGAGCCCTAACCTACAAACAGGCAGCTCGCGAGCCGTTCTGCCTGTCCACGTGCATGCTGCGCTTGTAGCAGATGACCCTACAAAGCAAATGAGCTGGCTACATCCAACTGTGACTGTACGGACAACCTGAGGCCTGAGTTTTTGGCTGATCGCGGTCACTTTCTTAAAAGTTTAACTTTTTAATTGATACTTGGCCATGTTTAATATGAACATCCAAAGCTGCAGAACATACATGACACAAAACAATAAACCATACAAACATACAACTAGCATGTTTTGCTTTGACAACTACTCACATCTTTGTTTTCAAGGATCTCCTGTTTGGAGTCTTGCCCTTGGTCTGGAGTCTCCATGAAATCTTCAGGGTGGACATCCAAGTCCCGGCCATGCATTGGGAGTGGATCCAGACTCTGCACCGAGGACAAATAAAGTGTATTAATGCAAGGAAGCACAGCATACCTGAAACAAATTTGACTTTTGCAACATATTTAATTGAAAAAGTGTCCAGAAAAAAGTTAAATTTGCTATTTTTCCATGTCTGATGCTGTATTTTGTATTTTGAAATGGTTTACGTCACAGTACAAGAAGGAAATAAAAAGTCTCAAATTGGAAAAAACCCTTCGTATGGCACCGTTAAAAACCAGCTGGAAAACAAAGGCCAAGAGGGTCAGTGGGTGGAGCTTCAGGAAGGAGTGTCTGATGCCGGTGAAAGTCGCTGGACGTGGAGTACTAGCAAAGACAGGAGTCCTGACACGCAGTAAATACGTGCGGGACATGACAAATGAATGACAATACTGGTCTGGGCAAGTACTGGAAAATGATGTTCACACAGGTGTGAATTTTTAGTGTTTTCCTTTAAATACTCGAAGGCGCAAATGTCCCTAAAATATAATCACTATAACCAGGAGTTTTATCTAAAACGTGGTGACAAACCAGCGGAGAAAAAACTCCGTTTCGCCTCGTTACGTGAGCTAAAGGCAAAGTGTAACCGTTTAATCAACAAGAGCAATCAACCAGTTTGACGCGTCGCTTTTTATTGTTGTTGGTCATTTTCTAACTGCGTGTGACAGTACGTGAAGTACACATGCTGGTGACTCTGTAGCCTGCAGCATTCACTGGGCAGGGAGGTCATGATATAAAATGCACCTAACGGTTAGGATGAAATAAGCTTTACCTTAGCATGGACGGTCCCCATTTTAACTACCGGCGCCCCAAAACTCTTCAGTCCACGTCAGCTGCGCTTTAATACGGAGAAACTGGTAAGTGACAGCAGCTACTTTCTCCAGTACCAAACCCCCTTCAAGGAAGACGCCATGACAGTTGCTGAAGTTCAGTGCTGCGTTCGTGTACACCTTGTAATGTACAGAACTTCAATCAAGGATAACACATTCGGTAAATGTTGACAGTCGGTAAAAGTTGCTGTGGTCATGTATATGTTCGCTGATAATTGAAACTGAATGAAATAACGTAACTTGAACGTTTCAGGTTGTTACGGGGTCGCTGTAATGTCAGTACGAGTTATCAGCTATTGTTTGTACTGTAACGCGAAAATAAAGGCACACTGTTATCCCCACAAAAGACTCCGTTCAGTATTCATTATTTTAGGACATTTTGACAGGTTACATGCGGTAATGTAACAAAAACAATCTCGAGGAGAAGAAAAATATATGATTGTAATTGTCAAAGCGAACATATTTCTGGTTCTTAAAGGCGTCACTGTGGCTTCTTCATGTGATTGGATGGAATGCAGCGCTGCTCTGCTCCGACCTGCCTGTCACTACCCGATCCGTACCGGAAACCCGATCGGTACCCCGCATGCGCGAAAGGTTTCTACTTCCGGTCGTAGCGTTTTACGATAGTTATGGGTCAGAGTATCTGTTAAGATGTTAAGAATAACAAGTATATCTTAAAATGTTTGCAATAATGAAGCATTTCAGTACAATGTAGACAAAAACGACAAAATAAAAAAGTTACGGATCAGGACTCTCCGATCCTTACTGCGCATGTGTAAAGTCTGACCGTACAAATCGGGTCTACCCGATCCGTACCGCGCATGTGCAGATGTTTTCTTCTTCTTCTGTTCGTTTAATGGCAGTTTACTCCCCAGTGTACGAGGATACCGCCACCTGCTGACCGAGCGAATAAACCCTATTATAAACTGAATTATCGTCATTACAAACGTGTGTTAAATCTGATTTAGCGATAGTCGAGTGTGTTTATGCTTGTCTGTGAGGAGAGGATTGTTGGAATAGTGATGATGATGTGCGCTATCACTGTCAATTGTCAGTAAACACTTAATCTGGCTGATGAATCTACACGTGAGATATTACAAAGTCTGCATTATTAACTCTGTAATTAGGCGCCATTCTTCTTATTTTACGGCGCTGTTGCTCAATCGGGGGACGCTCTCTGTTGAGGAGAAAAGCATGAATTTCTTTGTATACGGATTATCCATTGTTTAAATGTCCCGGGCAGTCGAAAAGGAGGCAGAGCTGTTGAGAAATGCTAGGAGCTAACTGGGCGCTAACCGTATCATTCAAATATATTGAATGTCGCAATGTTGGCAAAGAGAGGAAGTGACGTAAGATTTGCGCATGCGGGGTACCGATCGGGTTTCCGGTACGGATCGGGTAGTGACAACACTGCCTCCTGAGAGTCCTTCGCTCCGAATTTTTTTTTTTTTTATTTTTTTTTTATTGAAAAAAGCACAAAATACAGATATACAAATACAAAATAGCAAACACAATGTCAGGGGGTTCGTATAAAAAAGCAAAATAGACACAGTCTATTATAGAATCACATGATATTGAACAGGGAACATAGGTTTATGGTTTTGACAGCTTTTTGATTTTGAGAATGTTGTATGGTTTTAACATATTGTTTGGTTTCATTTAAAAAACACCGAAAGGATGGTTTTGCGTTAGAAAATTTCGACTTATGTATATGAAATTTGGCCAATAATATCAATAAGTTAATCAAATAAAATTCGTTTGCCCTGTGCATGGGGTACTTAAAGAAACCAAACAATATTTTCTCGTAACAAAGAGAGAACTCAGAAAGGATAAAGGAAACAACAAAAACACAAAATTCTTGCCAGAAAAGATTCGTGTATAAGCATGACCAAAATAAATGAGAAATATCTTCCTTCACACAATTACAAAATGTACAGTTAATATCAATGTCCTTTTTATAACGTACAAGAAAAGACCTAGTTGGGTAAAAACGATGAATAACTTTAAAGGATATTTCCTTTACTTTGTTATTTAATAGAAATTTCGACGGTAAGGTCCAAATCTTCTCCCATTCCAAGTCCTGGTATAGGTTATTCCAGTAGGCGACAGCCGTTGGGACACAAGTTCTGTCTTTTTGAAACAGAGTTCGTATTTCACGGTTGTTTTTCCTCCTTACAGAAGGGAAACACACCTGACCGACATAAGTAACAGCAGGATCCAGTGGTAAAGGGGTCAAATCACTAACAACAAGATTTCTAAACAACATTAAGACCCCAGCAGGGATAGCATCAAACACTATGGCATATTCCTTTGGTGGAACAGGAAGACCATATGTATTCAAAAATTCTGAGTAAGAGAGTAAACCTCCAGCTGGATTTATAAGTTGTGCAACACGATGAATCCCATTATCAAACCAATTACTTAAAAACACAGATTTATGTTTGTATAAAATGTCTCTATTGTTCCAAATATAGTATCTATGTGGAGAAAAATTGTGTTTATAAATCAATGACCAGGAAAGAAGCATTTGTTTATGAAAGTTGGATAGTTTTAAAGGGATTTTATCGATATTGTAATTACAAAGCAAAAGAAAGTTAAGACCACCAATTTTTGAGAAAATATAATTGGGAATAAAGTTCCAAATTGAGGTTGGGTTCCTGAAAAATTGTTTAATCCAGTTTATTTTAAACACATTGTTTAATGAGGAGAACTCAAGAAAGTTTACTCCACCATGTTGGTATGAGTTGGATAAAACTGATCTTTTAATATAATGAATTCTATTCTTCCATATGAAATTATAAATAAGTCTGTCAATATCTGCCAGGGTTTCTTTATTTACATCAAGAGACAAAGCAGCATAAGTTAGACGAGATAAACCCTCTGCTTTCGTGAGTAACACTCTCCCTTTAATGGATAAATCCCGCTGCAGCCAAGCATTTAGCTTTTTTTGTGTTTTGTCCAAAATTGGAGTGAAATTAAGGGAGCACCTGGTGGATTGATTTTTATTAATGACTATACCAAGGTAAGTGACAGACTCTTTCACTGGGATGCCAGCAATAGATAGACTGGTACAATTTCTAAGGGGAAGCAGCTCACATTTGCCAATGTTTAGGTGGAGTCCTGAAGCTAAAGAAAATGCATTAATTGTGTTAATAGCCATCTGCACCCTCTATCTCAATTCAGGGGCTGTGTCCCAATTAGGAGACCGCACGCTTGAAGTACGCGCACTACGCGTACTACGTACGGTGCGTATGAGAAGTGCGGAAGTGAGAGGCTTGTGAAATGGGACGGTCTTGCCTTCGTCGCGCTGTTCAGGTTGCCTAGCAACCATGATACTAACCGCGAGAAATGTCTCATACAGCTTTGTGTGACAGAAATGAAGGAGGAAAAAATGTTTTGTTGGTCATTCATTTTTGTCATGACATCACTTTGATTAGCTGAGTATCTGAGGCTGAGACCACGGGACTGTAAAACATGATTGTTGGGCTTCATTTCTGTGCTGAACAGTCATTCAAGATTAGTTAGTAAATAACAATTAGCTGATGTTGTTCTTGAGACTAAAATCATCTCCCTGTGGTGATGTAAATATAATATGGACAATATTATATGTATTGTCAGATAGATTGATTAGTGAGCTTGAACTCTGGGTCAGAGATTCAAGTTGCAGTTATTTATATTTCCTGTCACCTTAAATCTTCACTCAAAGACAAGTACCTTTGACAGCAGTGGCGGTCCTAGCCTGTTTGGCGCCCTGGGCGAACACTCCCTCTGGCGCCCCACTCCCCCACACACACATACATAAAAATTAACGATTGTACATTAACATAAAACTGTTGTCGGAACCATACTGAATTTCACCACAGAAACACACACACACACACGCGCGAAGAGAGAGAGTATGCATAGTATGCAAACGACTACCAAACAGCCATCAGAATTCGTCGTACATTGAGAACAGGACAAATCAACAACTGACAATGACTAATTAATATTAAAATCTGTAACATAATGTATTGTTTGGAGTTTAGTCTGTTACTGTTACTATTTTTACGGAAACAGTGGTGGAATATCGCTGTTGCTTTCGTATAAATGAAGCGGACATACCTGAGTGGCCGCATCTAATCCTGTTTACATAAAGTAAACCTGCTCCCGAGCAGGTTTACAGCTTACGGCTCTGTTGCTATGACAGCAAGTCCCGGATGAGCTTCGGGGAACCGAACGATCCAGGATCACGCGAAATCGTCAACAATCTAATCCAGCTAACTTACTTAGAGTACGAAGAAGGCCAGTAAGAAAATAATACACTTTAGGACTAGAGGTAAAGGGATCAATAACAATTTAAAATGTATAATTTACAGTTTGATGATTTAAAGTCTCACACACAACACCATCGAAAGTGAAGGGAGCGTGCTTCCAAATAGAGCACATTTCATTCATAATGTTGTAAATCCAAGCCCATTATGTATTCATGATTTGAATCCTGGGTTGTGTGAAATCCCAGAAATAACCTTAGACAAAGTGAATCTGTGAACTAAGGTGTAGGTCTATTAGGTTATGTTGTGGTGATCCTTGAGTTGGGGGATGGGTGTTCATACTGATGCAAAATTAAAACCAATGGGATGGACATAGAAAAGTTCAAAGCCATCAGGTGCTCAGTTTAGAAAAAAAAAAGAAAGAGGAGGAGAAACGAAAAGATACAGGAAGCAGATGTGTGCATTGGATAATGGCGTATGTCATCCTGAAACAATCAGAATACTTTATTAATCCCTAAGGAAATAATGTGGGTTACAGTTGCTCCAAGAACTG
>NW_024582554.1:228377-246522 GCF_018398535.1 Haplochromis burtoni | reverse complement strand
GCGATAAACAAACAAGAGAGAAAAGACGATCAGCTGATCATTGATCAGTTTCATGATTGAATGAGAGAAGAAGAGGCAGCTGACAGTGTAAAGACACAGAATAAATCCATCTTTTTGTCTTTTTCATTGTAGCAGAAGTCCGGGATAAACTGTGTTCCTTTTCAGCTCAACACGAAACGTGTAATATTTTCTCTGAATACGAGACGATTCAGTTTTTTAGGGGACGGTTGGAAACTCTACTAACTAACCTTATGAACAAAATAAAGTTCAACATCATCATAGCACCACCCAGCTGTAGAAACTCCATCATGCTAGCTAGTACGCCGCAGTACGAGTTATTGTAACTGACAGTAAAAACTCAGCACAACGAAAATAAACTCCAGCTAAACTTGAAAAAGAAAAAGGTAAATGGCCTGTATTTATATAGCGCTTTACTAGTCCCTAAGGACCCCAAAACACTTTATACATCCAGTCATCCACCCATTCACACACACATTCACACACTGGTGATGGCAGCTACATTGTAGCCACAGCCACCCTGGGGCGCACTGACAGAGGCGAGGCTTGGTTCATATCTGACCCAGATAGACTGCAGGTCATAACTTCTTACCTGAAGTTCAGTTCACCTGACACTCGGACCGGCGGCCGCCTCGGGTCTCTGCTCCTCCTGCCTCCTCTTTCCCTCATCCACCTGCTGGCCTCTGTGGAAGCTCCGTGATGCCACCACCAAACAACAGAGTTATTTTTACACATCGGCCAGCATCTGGCCAATCCACCACCTCTCATTGTTTATACTGTCATAAAAAATAAATAAATAAAAATGGGCCATGCCCATAAAAACGAAAAATCACCATCGGCCCACCGGGCAAATGTCCGGTATGCCCGATGGCCAGTCCAGCTATGGGTTGAGAGTGTTACATCCTTCTTATTTATGGTTAATTCTTTTTATTTTTTTCTTTTAAATTTCTTGCTGTTTTTATTTTGATGGTGTGGGGATTGGAGTTTGAGGGAATCACAGGACGAGAGAAACTGCAGAGACGTGTGTAGAACTGCAACTATTACTTTGTATGCCACAGTGATGGATACACCAATAAGACTGTCTTTAATGTGCTATTGTTCCCTCTATTTAGGACATTTGAAGGTGTGCAGTGCTGTGAAATTAAAATTTCAATGAAACCTAAAGTAGTGAATGTGTTTTGAAAATGTAGGGAGGAGAACCCACAGACTGGGGTGGCTATAGCTCAGGAGCTAAAGCAGGGCATTACAAGGTTACTGATGTTTGGTATGGACACTGGAGCAGCCCGTCTGCATACCAAATATCTTTGGGCATGATACTAATCCCAAGTTTCTCGGGCAATATACTCCCACGCATCCATCTGAGTGTTAGATAGCAAAAGAGGCAAGTTGTGTAAGTGCTTTAAGTGCTCAGAGTAGAAGAGCACTATATAACAACCCGTCCATTTATACATGTTTGTGTTAAAATGTAGGAAGTAAAAATAAAAAGTTATCAGAAAAATGCATTCCTAAGTAAAGTAACCTCTGATTTACCTATTTATTAATTCCTGCCATAAAATAGCATTGGTATTCAATAAACAGAGCGTGTAATTATTCAACTTAGAATCCAGACACTAGAAACCTTCAGAGGCCAGTATCCTACCTGAAAGGAAAGCTGCATCCTCCCCCTTTCTCATTTACTCCCTGTGCCCTTCAGAATATAATTCCAGTGTGGGAGTGGGGGTGTAGGTCCATCAGCAAAGGCGCCTAATTCATTTGATGAGACGTGGAGCATAAACATTTCTCTAGTAATTAGAAAATGCGTGCATGTGAGCGGAAGCAGCAGCCACTGAGTCAGTGTTGGGGCACTGCTGTCAGATGTCAGCAACAGCTCAGGGGCAGGAAGTGGCACTGTTTGAGGCAAAGTAGATCCAGTGAAATGCCTTCCTCCTCCTTCTACACAGCTCCCCACCTCCCTCTAATCTCTCTGTCAAACAAACATATGAGCACTTAACGCTTACGCAATAAGCAGAAGTTCAGAAAAGTTGCCACGAATTAGTTGAATTGTGTGGACTGTTATGCATCCATTGTTTCAAATAGTTTGTTCCAGGAAACATGAGCACAGACTGCTCGTCTCTTTGATGCTTCTTTGTTGAATGTGGCAAACTGAAGGAGTTGTTTTGAACATATGATTCAGTTGTGTAACTGACAAATGGACTGGCACTTACATCCCACCTTTGAGTGCCAACTGAGCACTCAGAGCTCTCTGCTGCAAGTCTCATTCACTCAATCACACACAATCATACAGTGCTCTTATCTGTGCCTAAGTGCTTTCTAACATTTGTACACACACTCACATTCCAATCGACGCATTGGGGGAAATCCGAGTTCTGTGCCCAAGGATGCTTCAACCGAAGGAGTCCGGGCCTGATCCACTGACCTTCTAATTGGCTGGTAATCTGCTCTTCCACCTGAGCCACAGCTGCCCACAGGGAGCAGAAAGTGTCACAAAAGCGACTGTGGCTTGACTTTTGTTTACTTGCACACTTTTCTATTGTTCATTGCTACTAGCTGGCATTTCTTCATGCTGTCTCAGTATGTGTGTTTATTCTATGAACTGTACCACTGCCTCTTGTAGCCCACTGATTATTACCATGATGACAAGCATGGTTCAGCACTAACTCAAACCACACTAATGTGTATATATGATTTTATATTATAGACCAGTTCAGGCATCTTGGTGAAACAGAAAATGACGTTACAGAAGGAAGTGTTTAGGAATCACAGCACACACAGTTTTTCTTTTTTTGCCCTTTTATGGATACAGACAGTGCAGATAGACGGGGGAACATATGCAGCAAAGGGCTGCAGGTCAGACTCAAACTTGGGCCTACTGCTGTCCAGCCATACGGCATATGGTCACCTGCTCACCCACTGAGCTAAACCAGCATCCCTGACCGCGTGCAGTCACAGGTGGCCGAGTGCTGACTGCAATAACTGCAGAGTTCCAAGCCTCCTCGGCATTAGCATGGGTTTCTGTGGCTAAGCAAAACAATAAAATAAAAATATAATATATCTGTTAGTTTGGTAAAACAGTTTCTTTGTTTATTGACTGATGTTCATGGAAAAGCATTTTTTGTGAGATTCTAAATGTGTCAAGACTGTCAAGTTCTGAATGTTTATTGTAAATAGCTGTGCTGGTTTTTCTAAAACGTACGTCTGACATATGCCCCCCATACGATTATAAAGAAAAAGACTAAACAGTAAAAAGTGAACTTTAACATACATCAGAGAGTACTGAGGAGTTCCTGAGCATCATGCACTCTGAACTTTGCTCAGCATGTATCTGGGGGTAGTGATGTTGCCAGTCATACTTTGGACTCAGTCTTCACTCGTGCCGTTACTATTGACCGTGTGAACATAAGTGAAGTTGTTCTCAGTGACCATAAGTCAGTCTCCTTTAATGTTTCCTGTAACTCAGTCTTTTTCTGAAGTTTGTCTTTAGCGCAGCCACTTTATCGATAACTGTTTTCTTCTTTTTGATAATGTGGAGCTCCTTGTTAACTTCTTACAAACTATCCAGCTGTCAGTTCCCACTCACTCTGGTTAAATAATCAAACTCACGGCCTTCACTCTTATAATGATGCATGAAAGAGGCTAGATACTTTTATTTCCACAATCGCATAAATTGTCATAAGAATAATCCAAGGATTTATGTGATACTATCAAAGGTGTTTCTTCTACAACTCAACATGCTGTGTTACATGCTGATGACGCTTTTAACACATTTCTTAATCAGTTTGTAAAAAAGGTGATGGACTTCCATCCATCCATCCATTCGCTTCCGCTTATCCTCTCCAGGGTCGCGGGGGGTGCTGGAGCCTATCCCAGCTGTCACAGGGTGAGAGGCGGGGTACACCCTGGACAGGTCGCCAGTCTGTCGCAGGGCCAAGGTGATGGACTTGAAATCTAAAATGAAACCTTTATCCTTAGACATATTAGCCGTCTGTCCTGTCTGGCACTCGCACAAGCTTTGGTCTTACATTGGCGTCTGATGCAGAGAGTTGTTCTATAATCTATAATCATTCTGCTTGATCTCAGTGCAACCTTTGATGTCTTATTTTCTTTTTACATGCTTCCTTTAGCTAGCATTCTTCAATCTCTTAATGGCATTCCTTATCATTTTAATGCTGATGATATTCAGCTGCATATGTCTTCTAACCCTCATGTCTACGGCTACTGCTTGACTCAGGTTACTAAAGAAACCCAACAATTACCCTTTTTTAAAATACCAACAAGACTGAGATTATTGCTCCTCCTGAGTTACAGTCGGGCTCTTGAGTCTTTTTGCAAGACTGCTAAGTCCTGCATTTGAAATCTTGTTACATAAATCCTGTCTTCCTTCTCTCACCCCAACCGGTGGCAGCAGATGGCCCCGCCCCTCCCTGAGCCTGGTTCTGCTGGAGGTTTCTTCCTGTTAAAAGGGAGTTTTTCCTTCCCACTGTCGCCAAAATGCTTGCTCAAAGGGGGTCATGTGATTGCTGGGTTTTTCTCTGTGTGTGTTATTGTAGGGTCTACATTACAATATAAAGCACCTTGAAATGGCTGTTGTTGTGATTTGTTGCTGTATAAATAAAACTAAATTGAATTGAATTAAATATTTGATTCTTCTCTGCACTTCGACTCACATATAAAATCGTTGTCTCTTGTGTTAATTAGAGCACTAGGCTCCAGATTATCTCAGCTACTGCTTCTTCATTCACAGGCTCAGATTCAGTTAGTTGTTCCCTGTACGAGACTAAAGAGTACAGGGAACAGATCCCTTCTGTCTGCAACACCAAGGCTGTGGAACATTTTACATTTTGCTGACTCTGTAGATTCTTTAAAAAAATAGCTGAAAAGTTAATTGTTTAAACAAGCTTAGTGTTGAAAATGTTTATTTATTTATTATTTATGCATTTTAAAACTACCTGTTTATAGTATTATGTCTTATTGTACCCTTTTATTGGCTATTACGGCGCTTGATGCTGTTATTTATTTTACCCACTTGTGTACACTGCTTTGTGAGCGTTTGTAGTGTTTCTTTTAGTAAGCTCAGTTTGGCAGCAGGTACGAGTCCCGGGCTCCCCCACACCTGTCAGCACAGCATCTGCATCTGTAGTTGACTCAAGTTATAATGGTAAGCTAGCATTGTGCATGATGTTCTGCATTATTTGCATCTATTTAACTAGATTGGAAACATAAACTCAACCTTAATTATCAACAAGAGTGAATCAGAAACGATTGCAGCTCCTCCTCCCACTTTACTTTGTGTCATTATGCCCATCAGATATTGCATACTGCGCTTTTAAAAGCCCATAAAGACGTGTATTCAAATATGGCCATCTTAACATAATCCACGATACAGACTCGGTCCGGCTGTTTGAAACAGTACAGACACCAATTAATCACCCGCAGCTTTTCACGCACACGCAGCGCTGAGGCTGTTTCTCCCTATATGCAATGTTAGTTGTAGCCCTTACCTTCCCCTTTGTCTCTGACAGATGAAAAGCAGACGACAAAGGAGGTGCCACATCGTGTTGAACCACACCATCTGAGCTGGCAGCACAGCAAAGTGTCCAAACAACCTTTCCCCAAACAGACGCCCATTCAAGCTCAGCGTAATTAGTTGCAAATGCCTTTTAGGATGAGCCAGTGATGGCCGTGAGGAGCTTGTATACACAAAGCTCATGCTATTTAAATGAGTGATTTTTTTCCCCATTCTTTGTTACATTTTCTTTCATTTTAAAATGAACTCAATCTGTTGGTGCTCACGTGTAGCTCAATTAAAGTACTTTGGTCACTTTAAAGTTTTTAAACAGGGCTCTGGTTACCTTTTCCTATAACAGGATTGAATGTTAGGCAGTGATATTAATCTTCTCATATAATCACAATCACATTGGAGCGGTCCATGACCTACACACAATATGGGCTTGTTTTGTCAGAGATCAAACAAAGCGAATTAAAATGCCCTTGTGTGTGTTAGTCTGCATAATTGGCTTCCGGTAAACATGTCTGTGATGCTTCATGGTGGAGATCGTGGCAGTCATAATTGTTTTCAAACCATTAAGTAAAACCTCTCTGATGAGGATCCTTTATGTTTATGTCTGTCTGACTCTTCAAAGTGGTCGCTTGAGCCAACATCACAACATCACTCTTGTGAAAGGAAGTGAATGGCTGAGGGTTTCATTTTTACGATTTGTCCTTCTTTCTTTTACTTGTGAAAATGCACATGTACAGCATTTCCTGCATGCAGGATAAATGTGGACGTTTTTAGGTGCATCTCTCTGATTTACTGTAATGTGTCGTGTTGCCGGTTCCACGTCACTGCATGTCAACTATTACTGTGTGCTGTTGCTGACTGCACTCATATGCGAGGCTGTTGCAAGAGTCTCTGGAGATCTGTTTTAGCCACAGAAGTAAAGGACTAAAGGGTTTAGTATGTCTCTTACTCCTCATCTGTGGAAAACAGGATGAGGAGTAACTCACAGCTCACAGAGTTCTAGCTCAGAGTTGCACAAAACTCTTTTCATTGAGTCATCAGGCCATCAGGCAAGGTGCACGGATGAGGTTCTTTCCAATGAATTTACTCTTAAATTGTTTTCATGTATACAACCTGTCAGATGAACTGTAGGCAGATAGACAGGCAGATAATACAGCAGATGTGTGGAGCAGAGCAAAATGAGACGAGATAAAAAGGGAGAGAGTTTGGGACACAAGAAGCCAGGAAAGAAGAATGAAAGGCTGCACATGACTTTGACTAACCCATCCAGGCGGCATCCTACTTGGCTCAAGGAAGAGAAGGTGCACAGACGTCAGCCTGAATCAGAGTGCACGTATACCTGTGCTGCATCAGCCGTCGCACAGACAGAGCAGGAGGACCTGGGCTTAGGTCTTCCTCTACTGCACGGCAGATCTCCTGCTGTTCACACGGAGGGGGAGGACTGTTTGTTTAAGTGGCTCTGCATGGCAACCACTTGCAAGCTGCTCCGATGAAAACCTCTGCTGGCTCAGCATGGAGGTGGGTGGTTATCCCCAGATGAATAAACACTCACTGACATCCCCCAACCAACTACTCCCTTCCTGAGCTGTACTGTGATGTTTCAGGGGTTACTCTCGAAGGATGGCACTCATCAGGGTTGATGGATTTCCTGCTACCTAAGAAACCAGCAGGAACAGACTTTTATGGTGACGTGTGTGTGTCGTTTTAATCACTGTATCAAACAACAGACATTAGAGTGCCTCTCTAATGTGTGTTTGCTGTCATTGTGTGTTGTTTTGGTGTCTTTACTCTAATTGTTTCCGTCCGAGACAATTTTACTCAAGCTGAACACTTGATATGTCACGCCAGGGAAATCCACTCTAGGGCAGTGATGGTGAAATTGTAAAGGCACTCAGAAGCATCTCTTCATATTCCTATGCATAGCACCTTTAACACATTTACATACAATACTGTTACCTGTAACTTCATTTAGCATCTGTGACCGATGCACAGACTTGATTCAGCCTTCAGGTTTCAAGGGTTCCAGTTTCATCCAGACTGTGTGAAGAGGTGTGGCAGTGAGCGAGAGCCCACTCCCAAAGCTTATTAGATTTTAAGTACACAGAGTGCATTGAGTCATTGATCAGAGCTACCAAATGGAAAGCAAATTTGAAACTTGACTCACAGTGCTAATAAAAATACCCTCTGCATTTCCCCTCAAACAGCAATATTTAGTTCATTAAAGTGGTCATTTTCACGTTTACTTCTACAGTATATAGAAAAAAAAATGGTTTATTCTCAATTTACTTCAATTAAGAGCGACTGCCTACACCGCTGAAACCGGGCTTTAATGACTCAACTGCTACGTCAGCTCTGTAATTTATTTGACACCATTTAGGCCGGCATGATTACTAACCTTTGCCCTCTGGTCTTCATCAGACATGGACGAATGTGAGAATGACTACAATGGGGGCTGTGTCCACGAATGCATCAACATACCAGGCAACTACAGGTGCATGTGCTACGATGGATTCATGCTGGCCCACGATGGACACAACTGTCTGGGTAACTCAATTTTTCAATGCATTATTCCCCTTCGTGTGCATCTCTTATAACAGGATACAAACCTCAATGACATTTGTGGTGTTTTGCAAAATAACTAAGCTTTGTTCAAAATGAGAACATCTTGAGTATCTTGTATGTGTCTGCATACTGCGTGCACATTTAGTGATGATGGGTAATCTATATATCTGTGTGTGTGTGTGTGTACATGTTTAGACATAGACATTAGGTTTAGACATTCATTTCTGGTGGTTAGCGTTTGGGTAAGCGGCTATGTCAATGAGATGTCCACACTAAGATATAACAACGAGTATGTGTGTTTAAGTGTGTGCACTTTTGTCCTTGTACCTATTAAACCTGTCTGGCTCAGGATGCCTTGCTCGCATAGTCGCTCTGTCATCAGTTGGAGGGTTTCCATGATTTGTGCTGTTTTATGCTCTTTTCTGTGTACTGCAGGGAGGCGCTCAGGGTTGAAGAGTTCTCCTGCAGATATCTGGCTGTGCTTTAGTACTGACAGATCAGACCATTTAGGCCGAGTGCTGTTATCCACTTGCAGTCAGCTAGACTTCTGTGTTTTTTTCTCCTGCCCCGTGTAACATGCAGGACTGCGTGGATGTGCTCAAACACACTTTATCTCATCGGTCCTGTGCTGCTGACTGACGACCACAAAGTAACGTCAGAAACATAAGAACAGTCGTTCCAGATGCTCGTGTGTCTTTGCTGGGATATGTTTGGCATTTGAAAGTGTTGTAACTCATTCTTTAAACTTTTAGAGAGACTAGGTGAGAGATTGATTGCTAAGGCAGCAGCTGCCAGTGGAGACTAGCTGCTGAATTGTGGATTCACCTCACAGGAATGACTCTCAGACAGCTGATATAGAGCAGAGTTAAAGCTAAAGTTGAAGGTTTGCCATTAGAATTTAATTTCATGCACAAACATGGTCAAAGGCATTATTAACTACGCTGTCTATTGAGCTACATTCTTAACATTGACTGCACTACCAAACACATGACACACCTTTTTTTTATTAGTAATAACTCCCTGCTAAATATTTTAAATGTAATTAGTTTAGTTCTTCTCCTTTTTTATTAAAGAGAGGAAAGTTGATCAATTTTCAGAAACTAAGAACAAAACAGCCTTATGATGAAAGGTTGATGCTTCAGTTGACTTCCTGGTTTGTTTTGTAGTGTTTGTGATCACCCACATCTATCATATGTCTGTAAGTTAGCTCAGATCATACTCTATGCTCACTGTGTGGCTGTCTCTGACTGTAATCTGATTACTTTTTTAAAGTAACGAGTAAAGTAAGGGATTACTATTGCAAAAAAGGTAATTAGATTACCGTTACTTTCCCGTAGGAACGCTGCGTTACTGCGTTACTAAAACCGTGATTTTTTTGAGAGAGCGTCTCACGACAGTGACGTAAGCGAGTGCGACGTTCGTGACAACAGCTGTGTGCAGATCAACAGTGCATCATATATCGAGTGCAGAGAGAGTATGAGCGTGCAGCGTTTAAAGCGTGGAAGCACTGACCTTACTTTGAGTTTGATTCCATAAAAAGTGACAAAAACATTAGTGTCCGCTGTGCGTGGGAAGAAAACTTCTTTTTACAGCGAAAAAACCCCTAAACTTCCAACAAGCACCGAGTAGCTACGACGTAATGGGAAACTCACAGAGAAACTCGTGGATTCTTCCACTGACCGCGGCACACCTGCACCAGGGTAACCCTCCGCCTGCCCCACTCCTGCTTTACAGGTGAAAATAGAGCAACAGGACCGCTGAGTCTTTGACTTTATTTATTTTCTGCTGTGTTTTACTTGCATCTATTTGAAAGACTGAGTGTAAACACAAAAATATTTTATTTTATGTGCTGGAATGTGCAGAAAATAGGTTTAAATGTTAAACTAATTTCTTCCAGTCAGAGAATGTTGCAGATAATTAAATGTTTGCTTGATGCATAAAGTTAAAAGATTAAAACTAATAAAACAAGTTTTAAAAAGAGACTTTTCCATCTGATTACATTTTGTATGATGATTATGCAGAAAAAGTAGAATTGGGCTGAGAGATCTATCGCTTTATCACCTCTTCAGGTTGTAAATCGTGTTTTTAAAAAGTAACTAAGTAACTAAGTAATTAATTACTTTTGAAAATAAGTAATCAGTAAAGTAACAGGATTACTTTTTTGAGGAAGTAATCAGTAATTAGTTACTGATTACTTTTTTCAAGTAACTTGACCAACACTGCTGACGACCAGCTCTATCAATTGTAAATATTAAATGTTTATGCAGTTAAATGCAGCACTTTCATTCAACTAACTGATTTCCCAGACAGTGCTGGTGCAGCCTGCACTTGTTTGAAACAGGACTTCCCCTCTCCATCATCATCAGGCTTCCTTGCTAACACGCTAAAGGTTTCTTCACACTACAGAACTTTACACCTTTCCAAGTTTTCATTGTTTTTCTCCCCTCATTGTCTTGTTATTTAACACTAAGAGGGCGCGCTGTGCTTGCACGAGCTATTCTTATTCTATATTCCTTTTAATTCATTATAAGTCAGCATCTAGTGGTCATTAAAGGAACTGCATTTCAATCGATTCTCACGAGTTTCTTCGGGTTTTAGACTTGAACTCTTTCGAAATGTGTTAAATGTGACTGGCTGAGAGAGACATAATGGCAGCAGCCCTGCTTGTTAAAGAGATTTTCCCTGAGAACATGCCAGTTTTACATGTGGAGCAGTGGGTTGGTGGGAAGCTGTCACCATAATTATGTGTTGCTGTGTTTTGTGTTGTTTATTTTCTGCTGGCTTGTCATCCTGTGCCGCTAGCTTGGTTAGCCGTTGCGTTGTCCTTAAAAAGAGGGCATGTGGTTCGTGGCATTTCACCGCACGTGTTTGTGCCACTAATTCAAGTGATACCAACTGACTGCTGTGGGAACTGTCATCGGTCGCTCTTTGCAGCCCAGTGACAGGAAATCAGTGCGAGACTTGTTTTATTAGATGGTGACTGAAATTGGCTGTTATGAACTGCTGCTAATTAAAACCAGGTTACTGAGTTCAAACGAGGCAGTAAAGTGTGAAATCAGATGCAAGATGTGTGTGATCACAGTCAGACCGCTACCAGCTACTTGTTTGCCTTTCCTAATTTCTGCATTCCTGTCCTTTTCTCTGTATTTTGTCATTTGTCATTCAGTTCTCTGTTCTTGTTTATTAGCCATTTTCCCCTCTTTTTATTCTCCTGTTCATAAATATTCCATGCCTTTATTTTGAAAGCATGTTCTCTGATGGTGCCCAGTATCTCTGCCTCGCAGTCCTCTCTCACTCTGTTATTTGAGTTTTTCTTCACCTCCATCTCTTCGCCCAGTGCTTCCTCTGTTGATCTGTGACATGCTCTTTTTATCCTCCCATCTTTCTCTGTCATGTTTTTAGCATGTTTCGAAATCTTTCTGTTTGCTGACCGTTGTCTTATAACACATCAGCAGCTACAAATGTGAACAGAAACAGCTATGCTAACAGCTATAAGTATACCTGAATACATGCCTGTATTTAAAGGCATGTATCTAGGTTTTTTCTTTTGTATATTTGTACATTGGATATTTCTGAACACTGTTCATATGTGCTGTAGAACTGTGCACCTCAGCCCATGTCAGCACTGAGCAGGAGATCTCTGTATCTCTGTGTCTGATTGTACACATGTATAGTGACAATAAAAGGCATTCTCTGCATTTAGTATAAATCTGTAGAGAGAGTTTGTTAATTGTTACTCATCTACTCCCTCATGTTGCCACCTGTTACAGCTAAAAGGAGGATAAGGAAATGTTCTTCTGTTCGTTGAAGAAGCAAATATAGCGTTACTACACAAACACTGTTCAAACTAAAAGTCATATTTTCAAAATGCAGACCCATTTTCACGTGACGCTGTTCCACATCTTTAGCAAAGAGAATACAACTGAGACAGACAAACAGAAATATTCAGCGCGTCCCATCATTCACCAGGACTTTGATGTTTGGGCAATAATCCCAAACACCATGATATACAAATGACCCCAAAGGTGTGTAATGACAGTATTTGTCTCCCTGCCAGATGCGTACAAAGTGAAAATAAATTAGGAAACTACTGCGGCACCCTGAAGTGGCTCAGTGGGGGCCGTGATCGATGGTAAAGGTTTGTTGTTTTTAAATGGAGAAACCAAAGAAACCAGTCACGCCCATGAAAATGTTTCTCTGAATTGGAACATTTTCGACCGTTGGGGTTAAATGTATGGACGAGAGGCAAGACCTTCAGAAATGTGAAGGTTGCAGTGAAGTTAGCTTCTTTTTAATGCAGTGTTATGTCCTTCGTGGTGATGTCACCATTGCTACACAGAATATAAAAATGTCAAATGGATTTTCTAATCTACAGTTCATGTGCCTTTCCAATGATCTGTCATTTGTAATGCGATTACAGTAAATTAAGTGTATAACTTACTATAAAATTGTTCTTAGATCTCTTATGTCTTAATTGTTTCTATAAATGGTTTGCTCATTAAAAAACTATTTAACAACAAATGGTATCTACTGTGGTCTGGCACTGGTATATTTATAGAATTAGACGCGTCTTCAGCAATTAAACATGAAACAGAAAATAATTTACTAAATTTGCAAGATGGAAGGATGTTGTTTTGGGCTGCTGCCATTTATTTTACCCACCTGGTGGTTTTGCCATTTCTATATGACCTCTGTTGAACTTTTTTATTCCCTAAAGTTCAGCTGAAAACAAGGAATTCAAACGAGACAAATCCAGTCAGTTTGTGGGCAGAGGTGTTGGGATTACTCACATGTTTAGTAGTAGCCCTGTGATGTGTGGCTTACTCTGATCCCAGATGTTTTTGCAAATGTGAGACAATATCTCATTTTGGAATGCGGCCCTTGAATTTTCCATTTGAAAACTCATAAAGCCAAAAGGGAACAGCATTGTTTGGCCACAGAAGATCCAGAAGATTAGCTTATACTTCAGATATGATGTGTGTTACATAGAATCCATCTACATTAAGCCCACTTTGAGAAGATATATGACACTGCAGTTTACGTTCCTGTGTATTGACTCATGGAGACTCTCTGATGCTTCGTGTTTACTGTCGTCGCTAGCTAAAGAGATAAATAGTGCCCTGTGATGCATGGTAACCCTATAAACAGAACTTTCGGAGAGTGACGTGTTGGCCTAACATCAAACCGCAGTTTAAGCCGAGCTCCAGTCTTGTTCTTCGTGCTGCCCATCAACCAGAACGGCAGTATTTGTTATAATGTCTCACTCTCCAGTGTCTCATTCAGCACATTTACTGTATAGAAAATGTGTCGCGCAGCTCTGTTGCACACTCGTTTTGTATATGAACACTATTGATTCATAGACCGATAGTGTCTTGGCTCTCATATTACAAGTTGTCATAACATCGTATATCAGTGCTGTGGGTTGAATCAGCTGTGATAAGTGCAAAGATGTTGTACATTAAAGTCATATGTCTTCCATGACTGGTGAAAGAGTCGCTAACAGGCACTGCTCTGCTTTCTGACTCATTAATCATAGCTTGGCGAATAATGTCGATTGCTGCGACACATATGTCTTCAGGTCCGATCAGCTTCGGGTTCAGGTTGTGTGGTTTCGCAGCAGGAGAGGTTGCCGATGATCAAAGCTGACGGGGAAGTGGTAAGTTGACTGCGGTGTTTGGTCACCATCACAGGGCAACAGAATAATATGAAAACAACATTTTTATCCAGCTTGTTTGTTTCAAAGTTCACTCTCAATTTATTTCTCATTTTTCTCACACTCTCCGGGCCTGCCTGTGGAAAACAATAACGACTCGTGGTTTTTAATAGACCCAAAGAATGACATTCAGAAACCTCAGAAACTTGTGGTGTTTTGAAGAAGCGGGGATGACAAACTGCACTTTGAAAAAGTGAGCCAAGAAAAAAGAAAAAGGGCAACAGACGTGTGCGAGTCTGCAGGAAGTCTTCCAGATGCACCGTGTCAACGAGTCGAGCTCTAATTGATTTAAGATTGCTTAATTTTGTTCTGATTAAAGAGTGATCCTGTTCAGCTCCTTTCTTCTTTTGATTTTGACTTTATTTATTTGGCTTTGGCTTAGACGCAGCTGGCCTCAATGTGTCGATGGTTCGGTGCCCTCTGTGAATGTCTGGCGCTCTCGCTTCAGTTTATTTTTGTTCCGACAAGTTCTTTTTATTTCATGTGGAGATCTGAGAGGTGACTGCACAGTGGGGCAGTCACCAGAGACAGTGTGTCACAGAGCAGTCCAACATGTAAAAGACAAGGTCTGCATGGGGAAACACAAACTTGCATGCAACTTCCAATGTATGGAAGAGATGCTGTTGGTGGAATATCTGCACCAACAGATAAGACACAGAAATGCACCACAGTAAAAAAGTACTTGTACATAGTCATTTATAAGGCTGGGTTGTGAAAGTCTTTCTGGGCATCTTCCAAAGTTTAACAGTGCACATATTGCCCAGCAAAAGAGAATAAAAAGACTTTGGAAGATACCTCATTGGTGAGATGAACCCATTCTCTTGCGCCTATCCCAGTGACCTGGGAACTGTCATGTTCCAGCTGTGTGCAGGCAGGGATTGGACCCAAACGCAAACTCACTGAGACACGAGGAATAAACTCAAAAGCATTGCTTTGTTGCAGGAGAACGGGGAAAACAGAACTAAACCAAGCTGGGAAATATGAGTAACTGAACCGCGAGGAAACACAGGGAAACAGCCATGAGGGGCGACGCGACACGGAACAGAGGGAGACTCTGACATAAATACACAGGAGGTAATGAGGGAAGTGGAAGCACACAGGGAACACAGCTGAGAACAATTACACTTGACAGGACGGGGAGGACACGAAACTAGAAACGCTGACACCAAGATGTGGACCTTAAACGTAACACAGGAAGTACACAGACAGCCTGGAGAGAGAGAGGGAGAGAACATGAAGAAATACACGAAGGGGAGAGGAAAACACGGAACACAAGGAGTGGGAGCAAAGCACATTAACTCACATAGGCAACAACACAGGGGGAACATACAGGCAGAGAAGATTAAACACAGAACAGAAGGCACAGAGAAACATGAGGGGCAGGGGATCAAAACCTAGGAACCATAGAATAAATCACAAATGAACCTGACATAATCCAAAGATCACAAAGAACTGAAAACGCTGGGTCAGGAGCAGTGTTGGTCAAGTTACCTGAAAAAAGTAATCAGATTACAGTAACGCGTTACTGCCCATCTCTGGTCAGGAGACCCAGGACCCTGACAGGAGCACCCTGGATGTTGCTATTTAGTTATTCAGGTTCTACAGCTCAGCTGAAAACCCAGCCTATGAAAAGATAAGCAGGAAATTTCATATTAGAAACAGTAAACATCTCTCCTGGGTTCTAGTAGAACACTGTATTATTTTATCCTCTTAAAATGCTAATTTTCTATCATGTTATAGTACAGCTGAGAACTGGTGACAAAACTTTCTGTTAATAAATGGGCAAAAAAGAGCAAAGGAGTACAGTGGTGTGTACTACTCTCTTTGCCCTAGCAACAAGAGAAAGAGAAGTAGGAGGCTCCCGTTGAAAACTGAGCTAGAGGACAAGACCCGGTAAAGCAGCAACGCTGATCATTTTATTACAGATGAAAGAATGTAGACAGTTTTAAACTCTCAGTGATGCCGCAGTGCTCGTTTGACTTTGGGACCTTAATGCATGATTATGATTGGCTTGTAGAACCACCTTTAGTAGCAGTAACTTGAAGCTTCTCACACCATTGCCAGGGAATTTCAGATCACTGTTCTTTACAATGTTGCTTCAGTTCATTGAGCTATGTGGGTATTCTTTCATGCAAAGCCTTGATTCTTGTAGATTTGATGTGGATGGCATGCCTGGGATTATTGTCATGTTTTTTGGCCCAGTTTTAGCTGGCTTCACATTAAGAATACTTTGGTATACAGAGGTTTCAGTCCCGTTCTTCAAATCAAGGCAAAATCATGTGCGCGACTGTTGGTTTGAGGTGTTTTGGTTAATATGTGGTTTGCTTTTGCCTGACTGATATAGGAAGACTGATGCCAATAAATTCAAACTTTAAAAGCCAATATTCTAAACAGAATACTGATTGATTTAGATATGCAAAACATGAACAAATTTCTCTAACGGTTATTATGTGTAGTTATTTATTTACTTGTTTACGCTTTGCCTGACTGTTCAGATGAGCAGGTTGTTACGTTTGTAGCATTCCACATGCGTTACCAAGAAGGAAGCTGCAGAGTGCCCTCTAGTGGACAAATAATGCAACTTAGGATGTTACAAGTTGAACGGTATTTCTCGCAATCTCTTCTTTACATTTTAAGACGTACATTATTAGCAGTTACATATATTGATGCTGATAGATGGCAAATAGATAATTTTAGGATCCACTATGTACCCGCTGGTTTTTATATTTTTAATGCTGTCTGAATGAGAGTGTACTTTCTTTTCCCCATGACTGTATCGCAACTATGAATTACAAGCTTTACCCCCCTTACCTTTCCGTGCCTTTTTCCATTTTGTTTTTCACCCCACTTGCCTTGCTTTAAGCCTTGCCTTAATTACCTTAAGGAAGCTGTTGTGATTTCGCACCATATAATTAAAATTGTATTGAATTGCCTCCCTCAGCCTCTCAGTTGATGTGAGAAGCACATTGTCACTGTGTCCAAACAAACTTTTACATGAGTTTACACAAGCGCAATCAAACAAAACAGACGAGTGCATTTTGGAACTGGCCTTTGTTCATGCAGAAATGTTGGCAGAGATCACTTAGACTTGGACACAGCTTCAGTTCTTCTTTCTCTGTCCTCACTCCCTCCCCCTCTCCAGCCTGAAAACTAAATGAACCAGTCATATTATGACAAGCATTAAACCATGAGATTTGCTTGAAATAGTGTTAGGAAGTGCAATAAAAACAAAGCTGAGGGTTCAGCGAGGACAACGTGACTTCTGTGCTATTCTTAAACCACTTTATTTACGCATTTACTGGAAGCTGCATTTATAAGGCCAGGACACAATGCTTGTCTAGACTCCCATTCATGCGACATCTACAGTAGCCTACATTTGGTAAAAATGCAGTGCAGTTAAGGTCAGTAGAATAAAAGTCTGAAGTCTAGTCGAGTCTATGGAGTTTCATTTTTCACAGTTTAAGCTTTGTGATTGCATCTTGTGGTTTAGCACGCTCAGAGAGAGATAAGCACCCGCCAAACTAGTCAAAACCACCTTGTGGTAGTCTCTTGCTACAGCAGGAGTCCATGAGGACATTTGATGATGTTAGTGATATGATATCATTGACATCATATGATGTCATGCACACACAAACTAAACACAAAATAACCGCTCGAGTACTATGCACTTTCTATCTGATATTTAAACACCAATGGATACATCAGAGAGCAACACGAGGTCAGGATCTTGCATGCAGACCGGAGAAGCTAGGCACCGAACCACCACCTTTCCGATTAGTCACTGACTTACTCTACAGCCACCCCAATAATTCATCTTTAGAATGACCTAATTGTGTTGTTTATGTCATTCAAGCAGTTACTACAAAGACAGAGTTCCAGTTTGCAAATGCTTTTTCGAAGCTGGAAACTATATAAATGATTTCCCACCAACACAGCGGTCCATATATTACACATATGTACTCTTTTTTATGGCCTCCCTTTAAATAAACATAGTATAGGGCTCTGTAACTAGAAGAGTGTCATGTCTGGTGCATTTCTTGTTCTTGTTTTTCTGTGTTCCCTGAAGAGCCTCTCTCTTTAACACCATGTGGGGGGCGACCTTAGTAAACAGTGCAAGAGACAAGAGGAAAGACCTACCTGTACCAAAGAGGAAAAACCTCTTAGCAAAATCACAGTTTCAGATGCTAGCAGATAGGCTGGTCACACTATGCTCAGAGTTTTACATTTGATACTGAACAGAAGTACAGTGGGGCAAAAAAGTATTTAGTCAGCCACCGATTGTGCAAGTTCCCCCACCTAAAATGATGACAGAGGTCAGTAATTTGCACCAGAGG
>NW_024582554.1:194840-206677 GCF_018398535.1 Haplochromis burtoni | reverse complement strand
AACAGACGACCTGACAATCACACACTGAAAACAGAGGACTTAAATACACAGGAGGTGATTAGGGGAAGTGGGAACACCTGGGGAAACAGCTGGCACACATGAACATAATGACGTCACAGTGGGAGAGTAAAACTGAACACGATGAACACAGAAACGCCAGACCTCTTCACAATAAAACAGGAAACAGAGTGAGATATAGACATGACAACCTGAACTTGACAACATAAGCCACAGACATGAAATACATGAAAAGCAGGGGAGACTTAACATGGTGGAAGCACGAGGGGGAAATAATAACTAGAAACACTTAGGCATAATAATACAAACTTGATAACATAAGACACGCATGAAACACGAAGAGTGAGGGGAAGCTTAAATACAGGGGAAGAAAACACAAGGAGTCTAATAACCAAATGAACTTAGATAACCTAATGAACGAAATAAACTCAAACTTAAAACGCTGGGTCAAAAGACCCAGGACCATGACAACGGCGAGTTAAAGAGAGCCACGTCCACTGTACTGTACTTTAAGACACATTCGGTCAGGATTAACTGAAGAAATGCTGTGAACATTTGGGAAGTTTTTATTTTGTTTGATAACACAAACTTGTGAAGGAGAATCTTTGTATTATCATATAAATATTTAGTAAGTCGGCCATTTAATAGTTGATGTTTCTTTGCTGGTACTTGGCTGTTTGAGTCAGAATCAGTGAATGAATAACAGTTAGCACATTGTTTTAGGCCATTCCAAATGTTTAGAGCTGAGCTATTCATGTTTGTGGTGCTCAGTAGTCGTGTTTTGTTGTAGAGAAGAATTTAATGTGGAGCATTGGAGGGAAATGGGAGACAGAGTGTCCAATATGATGTCTTTTTGCAAATTTTTTTTGATTTTTCTTCCCAGTTTTTAAGTCCATCACAAAAATAAAATAAAAAACATGCAAAAAAAAAAATTATGTAAAGACCACAGAAGACTAAATTTGTGTACATAGTCAGCAGCACGCACAGAAATGAGGCTGTGTAGGTTAATTTGGCATTTTTTACAAACATTAGAAAGCCTACTATGTGCTGATTGTGCAAGAGACCTTTTTTTTAGTTCAATAAACACTTGTTGCAATATCACAGAGCAGAAATTGTGCACATTTACATGCATAACAGACTGCACTTATGATTAAGTAGATTAGACATACCCTCATCAGATCTGACAAATTAATCTGTGCTACTCTTGGTAGATTGGATAAAGTACTATACTATGTACTGTCAGTAAGACCTGCAGCTGTTTAAAGACAACTGGCATTATTATATCCTTATCTTTGTCCACTTCTATGCTGCTCTTTGCACTTAGGAGCATAAACAGTAACTCAGTTTGGTGTTCAAGACAGCTGTGACCTGCACAGTGTCTGTTTATGAACACAAAATGCTGCTGCATGAAGAGGCAGATGAAACCGTGGTCTCGTACGATGTTACATCTCTCTTCACTTGCATCCCAGTCACAGAAGCGTTGGAGGTAGTTTGTAAGAGATCACAGGATGACCCCAACCTCAGCAACAGGACCGCTCTCAGCATCGACCAAGTGTGTTTGAACTGTGTCTTCATTTCACCTACTTCACATACAAGGGTCAGTCCTACAGGCAGAAACATGGGTGTGCCATGGGCTCCCAGTTTCACCCATCGTGGCCAATTTGTACATGGAAGAAGTGGAAAAGAGGGCTTTGCTATCCTACCCTGGAACACCACCAAGTCACTGGTTCAGGTATGTGGATGACACCTGGGTGAAAATCAAATCTCAGGACGTACCACAATTCACGGATCACATTAACTTGGTGGACCGACACATCAAATTCACCAGGGAGGATATGAAAAGTGGCAGGTTAGCCTTCTTAGACTGTGAGATTTCCATCAGTAATGGGGGACATCTAAAAGCTGACATGTACCGGAAACCTACGCATATGGGTCAGTATTTAAGGTTTGACTCTCATCATCCACTGGAGCACAAACTGGGCGTCATCAGGACGCTACAACACAGAGCGAGCACCATCCCCACTGACACAGCAGCCAGGGAGGCAGAAGAACATCAAGAAGGCCCTGAGTAACTGTGGTTATCCCAGCTGGACTTTTGTCAAAGCTGATTAAGGAACTGACCCCCCAGCCCATTGTTCCTTCAGTGGGCTGGTTTCAGTCATTATGCAAATGTCCTGTTTATAAGATTGAAACCTGCAGTCAGCTGAGACTGAAGACGTCACCTGGATGAGTGACAAAACGTTTCTCCCACAAAACGCTACGTCCAGATGAACAGAACCAACTGTTTCTGAGTCACATTTCTTTACGTTTTCCTTCCAAGGAGTCAGACTTCCTTATCATTTTTAAAATGGTCTGATCAATCAGATTGACGACCTGTCTAGAGTGCACCTGCCTCTCACGCTATGACAACTACTATAAGTTAAAGAAAATGGATGGATGGGCAGTATTTCATCAGGCTTTCTGAAGCTCTTTCATAGTTTTTCCTCAAATAAACTAAGCAAGCTTCCAGAATGGTTTGATGCTTAAAGGACTTTAGTGAACTTGAAGTTCTGTAAGTAGACTGTAACAACAATTCACTACGATGTAGGCACTCACAGAGCTCCTTTATGAGTTGCTTTTGGCTAACAAGCCAAAATAAGTTAATGCTGAGACATATAAAAAAGAAAATGAATTTGGTTTGTGTTCGCATGTTTGACTTGCTTTATTTTTTCAGTTAGTTAAATTTTACAGTGTTCAGTTTTCATGGTTCTTGTCCAAATGTAACCGATAATGGCTTAAGGTGGTAGCACATTCTCACTTTATCATCCTTCCTCCCCCTGCTTGCTACAAGATTGGGCAGGGACAAGAGACTGTGTGGTCTCCTGCCCGTGACCAAGCTATACACGGAAGCTATCTCTGTCTGCTCCTCCTGTTTGCAGGACAAGAGACCCCAAAACAAAACAAAACAAAAAAACTAGTTGAAAAATACGTGAAAAACTGAAAGGTGCATTTTGTTGTGTTAAATATTGTAAACTTGTTGTGAAAAGTAACAAGCACAATGATTTAGTAGAATCTGTAGTACTGGCCCTGTTGGTGTTGGATTGATACCAAAGTTTGTAGCATCGCACAGCATTAGTCATATTGTCTTTGGTAAAGTGCAATGGTTAACATCCCAGAGAACACCTCAGGCTGTAAGTGCAACAAATATCAGTCATTTAGCAAGATGCTATCCTGATGTTTGCTGCTATTACAGTTATATTTGTACATTTGAAATTACTTTTTAAATAGTAAATATTCTGAATTAATTATTTACATCCTCACTGTGAACACATCACAGAGATAAGACAGAAAAGAGGAAGTCTCGTGAGAGGTCATCTGTTCAAATATCTTCATGCATGTGAGCTGAAAGCAAGGCCAGGCTGCAGGACACGAAACATCAACTCAGTCAGCAATAATATGCAGTAACCTATTTCACATTTTTAAGGCACTAGTATGCTGTTCCAGATTGTTCTTCCCCACTTTTACCCATGCCTGTTTACATCCCTACCATTTTCTGTTGTCCATCCATCCATCCATTCTCTTCCGCTTATCCTTTTCAGGGTCGCAGATGGACTGGAGCCTATCCCAGATGTCGTAGGGTGAGAGGCAGGGTACAGCATGGACAGGTGGCCAATCCGTCGCAGGGCCAACACACAGACACAGACAACCATTCGCACCAGTTTTTTTTCTATTGTAACCAAAGTAATTTAAAGTAACGTAATGTAAAGTTATTTTAGACATTGTAGATTATAAATAACTATGTAAGCGCCCATAGTGAGAGCACTGACATTCAGACTTTCACACTTAGGCGAGATATGGATCACGTGACATTTGATGCCAGCTGCGGTTCTTTAAATCCTTTGAAACTATCCTGCTGTTGTAACCCATTCAATCTGTCACATTTAATATCCACTCAATGTGTGGTGGCAAGGACCACTGAAGGACCAGTGATCCTGACACGGACAGGGGTTGCTTTCTCTTCTCGTTCTATAAATGCAATAAATGGGCCTATGAATGAGCACAGTGTTGCAATCAGGTTCAAAGACACATGAGAAGACAGTCATCTGTCTTCTATTCAGTGACACATAAAGGGGACACTGGGGCAAAGTGCTGAGGGGTGAGTTAGAGGAGAGAAAAGTGAGGTAAAAGGAAAAGGCAGAGATAGACTGGCCTCTCTGTGCTGTCCCTCTCTAGCCTGAGTGGTCACAGTGTTGGTGTGGTCAGGGTGAAGGCACGTAGGAGCTAGTATCAGGATGTTAGAGGATTCTCTGTTGAGATGTTCGGAGAGAGATCCACAAATAGATGTGTGTTTGCTCACTGGAAACACCATAAAATGTATGCTAACGCCTGTCTTTTTGCTCTCTCCACATCTTACAAAAGGGGAAACAGATTCAGGTGACAGCTAGGGACACTTCCTCTTCTTCATTTCTGTGTAATGTAGCCGACGAAGTTTGGTCAACTATCCACAGCGCAGATTATCATGTATTTGAAAAACCGAATGATCCATTTCATTTAATCCATACATTTATGTTAACACTAAATTTGTTTTTCATCGATGCTTTTAGGAATCCACCTTAACAGAGAAACAGCACCTTCTCAGTCTCAGTACTTCTGGTCTTCCTGTCTGTCCACCCCGTCCTCTGCGCTGTGTAGATTGTGTAATCCCTGCTGCTGTCAGGGGGATCTTCATGGTAAACAACCAGTGAAGATGCTTGTGGTATATTTCTGCTGCCCTGCTCTTGCTGGCTGTCTCAAGCCTTTAACCGCCACTGCACCGCCCCATCCAGAGCTCCTCAATCAAGAGCTTGTCTCCTGAACCTCTCACTGGACAGGAATAGCAGCAGCATCCCAATATCCCACAGGAATCTCCCTGCACATTTCCAAGCCCACCTTCCCTAATCCTGTATCTTCTCCTTCTTCCTGTTCTTTATGTAATCTGTACAAGTCCTGCAGATTACACAAAGAACGCAGCTTTTTATATCTCATACTGATGCTGTGATGACCCAGATTTCGTTTTCTGCTTCACTATATGCCAGAAGATGCTGAACAGCATTTATTTCAGAGCATTAATGAAGAATTCTGCATTTTAAAAAAATTGTACATAATGTACATAAAAGACAATGTCCCGCTTGGGCCGTTTGTCCCACTTAAGATGTCCAACAGTTCCACCAAAGAGACGTTCTTCTTCTAAGCTTCTCACATGGTTTCAGTTGAATAACTAATAACTAAATTATATAGTATTTGTAAAATAATATTTTATAAATCAGTGATTGACAGTCCTCAAATGAAAACAGATTCATGGAGCAGAACTTTCCTTTTCCTTCTTTTTCTTTCCCGTTAGTCATCTAATAGCCTCTTAGCTATGTGGTGACTCTTTGGAGCGTCTCCAACCACTAGTTTGCAGAAAATTAACTATTTCTAAAGTAGGTCAAACTATTTAAAAGCAACTGAGCCCCCCAAAAACTGTACTCTGTAACTAGATTGATAAAAATGTAACTTTATGTGGTACAATATAGAATTTCTTTAAGCTCTGGTATTTCCAGGATATTATGTTGGTGATCATTTGTAGTTCACCTGACGGTAAATGCTGAGTCAGATTATCTGCCTCAAAATGTATTTATGGAAACATATTATATGGGTTTGTGATTTGTTTAAAGATTTGTGAAGACCAGTAGAAATGAACAGTTCCTGCAGTTCACAACGATCTATACTGTATGACCAGCGTGAGTATGAGCAGCAATTTTTCACACCAGACAGAGTGAGAATCTCCAGCCTTCCATTTATTTCACAAAGTCCTGAAAGAGTTGATCACAGTGCAGAAACAGCACTATTGGAGGTTCTTATGGTCTCTGACAGTGGACTCATCTCAGACCTCCGTGCAGCATTTGATGCTGCTGAACACAACGTTTTACTGCAGAGATTCGAACATACTGTAGGTATTAAAAGTTTGAATCATTTCTAACAGACTCTAGAGACAAACGATTAGACATACAACTGTTTGGTGTTTGTAAAAGCAGAGGAGTCTGTGTGAGAGAAGGAGAGACGCAGTGTGTTAGGTTGTTGCTTTGCATATGGTAAGTGTCAGCTCGCGGCTCATTTCTTTCTTCCTGACACTCGGCTGGGGGATAATAAAGCCTAGCAACAATTGTTTGTTCCATTATGGTGTGTTTTCCACTCTGTTGTGCTTCATAGCTCTGTCTGAAGCACATCCAGACGAGAACCAAACTCTGGCCTGCGAGCTCCCAATTTTGATTTGGGAAGTAGCCCTCCCAGCAAATGTTCCCGATCTGTCATGACGCGAGAGAGCTATGACAGCATGAGTCAGGTATGGCTCAAAGGCCCAACGGTGACATGCGTGTTGAACAGAGAGGCTATTTTCCATTTTGGGGATTTCGAAAATGGGAGATCTGGATTGTCAACTGGGGCTTTGGGTTACCTGCTGACTTCAGGCTAAAGTTTGTGCCATCAGTTATTTAGCCATCATTTAATTAAACCAGTGAAAGTCTCACGTTACTGTCTGTGACCCTGACTTTTTATGATTTGCAGCAGCAGTGCAGAGGTTGATTAGTTGCAGTGTAGTATTACAGAATAAATTGATGCTTCTGAGCTGACTGAGGTCTTCTCTTTGTCTGATTTATTTATTGTGCCTTTTGGACAATGTGGCCTCAGCCAAACACAGTGAAAACAATATGCTTGTAAATTCTTCTCGGAGCTCAACACCAAAATTCCTGGCAAAGTTGGACTTGGCAGTAGGTTGGGAATTTTAAACACCATTTCATGCGGACGCCATGGTCGGCTGAATCTCTGTGAACTGTGGAACCCAAGGACTTGAGGATTTTTAATATTGGGTAAGAAAAATACGCTGCTAGAAAGAAAGAATCACGATGCTGATTGTTAGTTATCAAGATACATTTTAACGATTCTGCGTCTGAGTGTTTCCATGAAGTCAGTTTTCAGCCTCACACTTGTGCGGGAGCTGTCCTGTGTGTTTTACAGACTGAACCAGCAGAGACCAGTTTTGGAAACCCCTGCAATCTTATGAACTTTAGATAAGATTCGATTAGATAGAACTTTCTTAATCCCTCGGGTGGTTTCCTCTGGGAAATTCAGTAACAGTGGTATAAGTACAGCTGAGTGCGCAAAGCACCGCCGATCTGCAACCATGTTAAATCCACCTGCTTAATATTGTTAGTTTGTGGTTAGTTTGTGGTTAGTTTGTGGTTAGTTTGTGGTTAGTTTGTGGTTAGTTTGTGGTTACCTTAACACCTTTGATGCCTCAGTGCATGGACTCTGTGTTTTCCTACAGGTCTCTTCTTTGGTAGACACTGGTCATTGCGTACTAGGTTAACCCCACAATGTCTTCAACAAGCCAGTGTTGGGATTGTTGGTAATGTATTACCCATTACATTTCTTAGAAGTAATCTGCTACATTACTCATTAGATTACTTTCTCATGACTCTGTAAAGTGACCTGAAATGCAGTGTCACCTAATTACCAGTTAACAATATAAACCTACAGTCTCACACATCAACACAAATCCCCAATAAAGATGATGAGGATCTTTCTTTCAGTTTTTTAGGTATGGACACTAGGAATGGGAATTGATATGACTTAAGCAATTCTGATTACATTATCGAGTCACTTATCAGTTCCATTTGGACTCTAAGCAGAATATCAAACACATTATATTAATGCAAATTAATTGTGTGATGTGTGGTCAAGTGTTTGTGTGTTGGAGGCATTTCCCCTCTTTGTTTTGATCAGTGTTGGGGTTGTTACTCAAAAAATGTTTTACACATATTACACACAACTCTTCTTAATAAGAAGGGAGGATGTTACTTAATTACTCCGAGGGGAAAGTAATTTTTTATACTTTCTCTGTAAAATGGCCTGAAATGCACTGTCTCCTAATTATGAGTTAACAATATAAACCCTATAGGGTCCAGTCTCACACACCAACACAACTTCCTGTCCTAATGACAACAGACGTGTGATCTTAGTATTTACGTATGACTACAAAGCCGACCTTTGTAAAGGAAGTGAGGACATGTTTGTAAGTGTAAGTGTATCATGTTACATTAATGGTTTGTATTTACTGCAGTGTCCTTTGTTTGCTGATGCTTTTTACCCCCCACCTGTGAACGGCTGATGGGGTGTTGTCATCACCCTGCAGGTGAGCAGCCAAGATTGTGGATGTGATAACTCGAGAACAAAGCCTCATAGAAGGAAATTGATAGCAAAGGCATCTACTCAAAATCTCAGGCAACTTCGAATTTCAGTGATCTTGAACTCAAGTTTTCAGAAAATCTTGTGAATGGAATAACTCAAGTCAGATGTCACACAGGTGTACCTGCTTCTGGCCGCTAGCAGTATTTTTAGCATTTTGAGTGTAAGCTGACGTTTCTGTAGTGTGGTTACATCGATAACCAGATGGCAAAAAGGACAGCCCTTTGCCAGTCAGAGCAAGCACTTGGCAATGGTGGAGAGGAAAACTCCCCATTAACAGGACAAGATCTTCGGCAGAACCAAGCAAGGACGGGGTTAATGCAAAAGAGCATAGAGAGACCATGAAAAACAAAAAGGACAAAATAGGCAAATGTTAGATATCTTTGGTTAATCAGTAAATAAAATGATTATTATTTTTTCCTTCTTATTCCTGTCATCAATCACACTTTTAGGCACAAGTAACTTTTTCAAATGCAGGATTTTAAACAGCTCAACAAAGACAAACAAAATGTTTCTGTGTGGTTTGGTACATAATCTGTCTTTCTAGCTAAAGATGGACAGGCTGCATTCTAGAAATGCTCGTCAATGTATGACGAGGAGGACAGGTGATTGTAACGATTCTGGATGGGTGCAGGTTGGGGTGTCTGCAGTCATTGCTATATTAGGACCTGATGGTAGCAGATGGCACCCAAAGACTTTTGGATTGTAAGTTGTGTAATGTTGGTGTCAAACATCTAAGAGATTTGTCTGAAAAAAAAGTTCATTTTGATAATGGTTCAAAATTACTGGTCCAATGGGACTGATGAGTCAGACGAGATGATTCTAGAAGGACTTTGGTTGGACTCATCTATTTGAATTTATATGGGTTTGAAAGTAGCCATAATATCTATGTAACATGTGCTTATATATTGTAGAATATAGCTGGCTACATCAACAAAGAGCAGTAAAGCTCAGAGCCAGTAGCAGCACGGGTCAGTGGACCACAGTCTGTCCACCATGAAAGCAAATAAACTGAAGCTCACAGTAGAAATTCTTATGTGACTTTTTTGTAAGTGAGTCATTTCTCGTGGTGCATTGCTCCACTGGAACTTAGCGTCCCCCCACCTGTAGATCCTGCTTTAAGCCCAGGATACAAATACATGGAGTTAGGACATGAAGTCCTCAAGCACCCCGAGCCTATAGCAGCATAACTAACTAACCGAGTTAGGGAATTATTTGAAATAATGAGATAATTCCACACAATATATAGACTATATATATATTATATATATATATATATATAAATATATATAATATATATATTATATATAATATAATATATAATATAATATATATATATATTTATAATGCATATATTGTACCGTGTCAAGTAGAGAAAGAAAGAGAGCAGTGGGAGCAGGCCGTGGGGGAGGTGTGTATGTTTGGGTAGAAAAAGAGAAAAATAAACAGTGAGAAAAACATAGTGGATTGGAGCAGTGCTGTTTATTTGGAGCTGTGCGAGGAGAGGAAGCAGACTGAGGCTAAGGTTGTTGCACAACAGTCACTCACACACACACACACACACACACACACACACACACACACACACACACACACACACACACACACACACATCCTCTTCATGACAGAGGAATTCTCAGTTTAAACAAACCATAGCAGGAAATTGGAGGTACAGAGAGCTTTTAAATGACAGGCTTGGGCCACGTGGGAACCTTAAATACAGGGAACTCTGTGTACCTGGCTGTTATCATCATAGCATCAATTGAAAGCTAAGCTAACCGAAAGCTAGAAATAATGCCATTAAGGTTCATATCGACAGCTTCACTGTAAATGATTGTTAGTTTGACAATTAGGAACCTGATACTTGTTTTTATAGTGTTTAATGTGTTGATGCAAAAGCCCCTAAAATAGAATCAACGACTGCAGTGACTCAACTGAGAGTGAAAAAAGGGCAGATTGATATATTTAAGCTTACATTCAGTGTCCTTGTGAAATGTTCCTAAAAGGACACTGAATAATTATTTTTATGTTATGAAAAGTGTGAGAATAAGCTACTGGATACTTTCCAGCAGTCTAAAGTACAACAATGGACTATGGGTCAGGCTTGCTATTGAGGGCAGCATTTATTCTGTATTGTATTTTGTATAGTTGATAATGCTCTTAAGCACCACTTGTACACTTTCACCTCACAAGCTTTATAATGGCTTTATCACGCCTACAAGCATCAACAATGAGCTCAGACTGACCGCAGTGTCGATTATCAGAGGTGGCAAAAGTACACACATTCAAGTACAGACCCTGAATTACTAATTCAACTTCTTTCCTCAAATAAAAGTGAAAAAGTACAGCCTCTGAAATGTATTCAAAAAAGGAACGATGTATGCAAAGCCAACTGCACCTCATGCTATATTAATATAATAATAATATAATAACACATATGAACATATAATATTTTTTTTACTTCCCCTCCAAACCTAACAGAAGAATGAGTGCCGTCAGTGGGACTCCTGAGATAGTCTGAGTGGGTAAAAGGATCCCAACATGTGCTGCTGTTGCTTTGAGGTTTACTGCTCTTTGTGGATTTACGCCACTGAATACAACAAGATGCAGCCCATGCCTGTAAAAAGGTCAAAAGTTGTCTGAAAAATGAATATTCAAAATCAGTACAGGTACCTCAAATTTTTACTGAAGTACAGTAACAAAGTATTTCTACTTTGAAGTTTCTTACTACCTACCTAGAGTACTAGCAGAAATGTTGCAAACTCTGCAGCTATGAAAGGATTTCCTGCATTTCTCCGCTGTCCATAAAGATAAGACTGAGTGTATGAATGCTTGCTCCTTGTCATGGTTTATTGGCATATTTGATAAAGCTGAACCATCTTGTTTTGTGTGTTTTCCCTGCACGACGAGCCAAACTGCAGCACTCGTGTCTTTTCATACCCCACATTAAAGAACCAGACCTAAAATGGTCTATGTTTATCCTTTGTATTCCCTTTCCTGGTCAGTACAGGTAAAAGAAAAGCTTGATGTTTGCATCTGGCTTTGGATGCTGTGAGTTTCTGAGTATGTTAAATGTTGCCAGGCATGTGTCTCAATTCTGTTTTAACACTTAAAAGCTGCTTTTGTGTGTCTCAGGAGTGAACTACACACTATGGGCTGATCAGATACATTCATATGCACACACACTCAAAGCATGAGTGACTAATGCTTTCCTCCCAAAACCCTCTTCTTTCATTTTATAAATACTTTGTTTAAATATTATTCCAGCTTGTGATTTTTAACCTTTTTAACCTAACGCAAATTCTAATAACTGAGTAATCCCTCTGTTTGTCTTTCTCTCAGGGGTAAATATAACTTATTTACATGAGAGCGGAAGGTCGAATTCCCATTTTTTCTCCCTGTTCTGGCTGTATTTTTAGTTCAGAGTTTGTCTTTGGTAGGTGGAAATGTTTAATACGAGGGCGTGGAGGTGAGCTGGTGAGCAGCCACTGAACAGTAGCAAACACAGGAAACACGGGGAGACGACTTTATGGGAAATGAGACACACGCACACACACACACACACACACACACAC
>NW_024582554.1:155466-194820 GCF_018398535.1 Haplochromis burtoni | reverse complement strand
AATGCAGTCAGGTCAGCTCCACTACGTCAAAACACACACACACACACACACACACACACACACACACACACACACACACACACACACACACACACACACACACACACACACATATATCTGCACATGAAGTAAACGTCTTCGACTCTCATCAGTTACCTGCTTTGGACACGTGTTTTGTGGTTAAACTGTTTCAGTTAACAGTGACTATGTGAATCAAACAGTTCCCTGGACATTTGTCTCTCTATGACATCAGCAGCTGGACTCTGGTAACATTACACACTAAACTCTGCCCTGCTTTTGTTTCTGGCTCCATGTAAGCATTGCTGCTTTGACACCATAGCTGTAGCTCCGAGGGCACGAGCACCCGCACTGCTTGTGTGTTTAAGGAGCAGGCTTGTGGTTTGCAGGTTGTACCTCATTAACTACACATTAAGTGTACTTAACATAACTGCTGACCATTTTTCAAAGAACTCCATCAGTTTTTAGATATAGCTAAAGCTCAGGCAGTCCAGTTCACTTCAGTACATTGTGAAAGACAACTTGCAGGGACTTGTAAGTTGCTTCGGACAGGTGATTAATCACAGTGAACGTTCAGGTGCTTTTAGTCTGTTGTCAAAGTTGGGTTATTTTGCAGTACTGACATGTAGTTTAGGAGCTTACAGAGTGTAATCACTCACATCCATTTTGTATATTATCTGCTTTGAATCCAGTAGCTGCTCATGTGCTGTGATTTTTGGTGAATGACTCTTGAATCCAAACACCTCTCATGTAATAATGGGGTGTTTTTTTTAATCACTTATTTATAGTTTTGAATCAGAGTGTTAGTTTTGAAGTAAAGACACTGCAGGTGAGGGATGGATAGGAAGGAGAAATGAAATGCAAACAATAGTTCTGTTGATCCATCCGTTACTCAGCTGACATTATGTGTTTCATGGCTCTTTCACCTTATTGCCAAATAGAAATTATTGATCATGTCAGGCTTCTTCAGTGGGCATATCATAAAAAGCAGCAGACCAATTTTAAATGTGACTTGTATATTCATTCGGAAACAAGGTTTTCCGATGTGCAAAAGTCTGCAACCAGCCAACAAGCAGGATATCTGTAGTGTGGCTGCCCATGGGTGTAGGTGTGTCCTGTATAAAGAATACACTCACAGAACGTGATTAAGTTGTTGCCCAACACCTTGTAGCAGGCTTGGTTGCCACTTTCTCACCTCAGACATTCTGCTGTTTAAATCCCTGCAAGTTTCTTTACACCACGTGTCCCTTGGTATCAGGACCTGGATCCAGCAGCAGCAAAATTATACACCAACAGATAATAGTGACAGTTCTACATCCTTTTTACTTTTGTTTTTGTAATTACAAAAACTGCTTCATTATTTATATGGTGGTCTGGACTAAGATATGCTAAGATGCAATGTCTGTGAAGGGCTACTCACAGACATGTGACATGTTGCCCCAGTCATGTGACTCAAAGCTGAGTTTGTTTAACTTGATACACTGTGTGGATGAAATGGAGTGTAATGGAAAGAATAATTAGCAAGGACTCTGTCCCACAGCCATAGAGACGGGTTGGCAATTACCTGGTAAGCAGTTAGCAAAAACATTAGTATGCCCAGACTGGCTGGGAGTGTTAGTGGCTGTGAAACTGACTGCTAAAGCCACAGTCTGTTCACCAGGCTTTAGCAGTTGGTGAGTGGTTGCGTGCTGTTGCTAAGTTAAACTGATGACGATTAGCTATATGGTGCTGCACAGAAAAAACAATTGCGATTGCTTTGGTTGCTAGCAGACTGTTGCAGCTGCCCGTAGTGTGCAGTGAAGATGCAGACTAGTTTGCAAACACTAACTAGTCTGCTAAGCTGTAGTGAAACTGTAAGGGATAACTTTAACTTTGAAGGTGAATGTTACGGTTTCACAACCACATGGTGGTTAGTTAGTGAGTGTTAACATTTTCCATGCAAACTACAGGCGACCATGGTAATCTGCTAGTGACCAAAGCCAAGGTGGTTTTTGATGCAGCATCCTGTTTGTGACTGATGTTATGAAATGTTTTAGATTTGTAGAAAAATTGTTCAAAATAAATGAACAAAACAGTAAATATAAACATGTGTTGGATGAAGGAGACCTTCATCTTGAATGCTCGAGCTCCGGTACTGATAGAGAACAACAATGTTACAATTAAACGCCTTTAAACACTGTTTCAACAACAAATGTTTATTTAAAAATTAACAATTTTTAAATCCTTTTTCTTGGCAGCTCTAAAGACTTTAAAGACTTTTAATAGCACGTGTCATAGTGGTTGCATTTCTGTGAACAAAGACCACATTTCCCTTTTGTTATTTGCTGCCTCTCTGTATTATTTGTCTGGGTGTGCTGCTTTTCTTTTTGGCTTCATTTATGTGGAAGATAAAAACAATATTTCCACAATTTATCTGCACTTTATCTTAGTGAACTGATTCAGCTGCTGTCCAAGTTTTATTTCATTGTCCACAATGTGATAATAATAATAATCATAGCTTGTTGAAGTAATTATGCTCATAACTCAAAACCAAAGTTAGTATTTAAATCTGCATTCCTGATATGCCGATATGTCTTAGGTCAGAGCCAGATGAAGGAAAGAAAGCAAAATAAACTGTGTGTGTGTGTGTGTGTGTGTGTGTGTGTGTAGGTGGGAATGGTGCTTGTTTCCTCTTGTGTTTAACCAGGAGATTGGGGAGGGTTATTAAAAAGGCACAGTCCTTATTTAAAGGAGTTCAATGCAGCGAGTTGAAGAAAAGCTCTCATTGAAATTCATGGCTTAGCACCTATAGCACTGTGGTTTGAGCAAAGCAGTGAGAGACACACAGCCAGCGGCTGACAGATTTCAATTAAAATGGCATTTACAAGAGATGGATGGAAAAGTGGAGGGAGGGGGACGATGGCTAAGAGGGGGCTGCTTTTTTTCTTTTCTGGTGGAGAGCCTCTTTGCTCCAGTTTGTAAAGAAGATTTCTTCACATCCTATTTCTCCAAGTCAGAAAATGAGAAAAGTTTCACTTTTTGGAACCAGTTGCTGAATTCCCTTGGTTAGGGTTAGTTTTGCAATTTTCTGGGTTAGCAAAAACAAAGTTTGATGTCTTATTTAAATTAAAAGGATGTTTTGCATAGAGGTTTTTTTTTTTTAACATTTTGGAAGTATTTCCTCGACTGAAACCACTAAATAGACTTTAACTGTACCCAAGGCACTGCAGATGGCAAGCTGCTCTGTTAGCTAGTCTGCAACTGGGTTTTCTTTGAAGAGGAAACTGTAACAATATAAACTGTTTAAACTGTTCCTGTTTGATATCCCAGATTTCAAAGCTTTTATGTAAAAGTGTTCTTTAAAGTGGAGGTTGTTTCTGTTTGTTTGATTTCTTTTATGGGTGGTTTTCTGACTACTGAACTGGAAACTTGTGTGTGTGTGTGTGTGTGTGTGTGTGTGTGTGTGTGTGTGTGTGTGTGTGTGTGTGTGTGTCTGTCTTTGTGAGGATTGGCAAGCTACTATAACTGTGGGGACCAACAGTCACTAATGGGGACAAAATGCCCGTCCCCACGAGTTTGAAGCCATATTTGAGGTTCAAAATGTGTTTAGTGTCAGAGGGTTAGGCATTCATTTTTGATGGTACTTTGCACGTGTGCAGTAATGTATACGATTACATGACACTGGACATGTAGATGTCAAATAACTGGAATTTTTTTTCCACAGTTCTTAAAAAACAGTGACACAATATTGCCAGCTCAATGAAGTGAACAGATTTTTTTTTTATCATTTATAAGCTTAGCAGAAGCTAAAAGCTTATGGCTGAAATCCCTGTTATGTTCACCACTTTTGTGGGATGTACAGGAAGCATGACAAAATTTTAGGCTCAGGGTTAATGTTAGCCACCAAACCTCCCCGACTATTTAATGTTTCTCTGCCTAAACAAAACATGAATTACTCTCTTATAACCCACAACCAGCATAGCTGACCAGTTTTACTCATTGAAGTATACAGAGGTTGAGTCAGGAGGAAGGAACAAGGCCAGAGCGTTCTCACTCCCGAGGCGTAACATGTCAACGTTTTGTCACGTTCCTGAGGAACGCGAAAGGAGACCTTCGGCGTTCTTATGGTACGCGGTGGGTTATGGCTGGAATCCAGTGCAATGACGCTCCTGCGGTAGTAGACGTTCCAGCCCTGTATTCCAGCCCTAAACCTAACCTTATCCCTAGCCCTGACCATAACCTTATTCCTGACCTTAACCAGGACTTTAATGATGTTAAATTGCGTGTTTCTAAGCGATTTGAAGAAAAAGAGCGAACATGTGTAGGTTGAGTCCAGACGGTTCTCATATTTCCTCTTTTTCCGAGGTCGTCATTTAGGAACGTGGTGGGTAGCCGAAAACGTAATATGTTGACGATTTGTCACCTAGCGTAAAATGTTACGCTTTGGGAGTGAGAACGGGTTGAACAAGGCATATATGGGCAAGGACTGATAATAAGTAATGCAATGATACTGGACCAGCTAACCCAGTGAGAGGGTCTATGTGCAATGCATTTGGGAACTATGGATGTGCCATTGAGAGCATCCTCACTGGATGCATCACCACCTGGTACGGCAACAGCACCGCTTACAACCACAAAGCTCTCCAGAGAGTGGTGCGGTGCTCTGAACGGATAATTGGAGGTGAGCTTCCCTCCCTCCAAAACATCTACAAGAAGCAGTGCCTGAGGAAAGCGGGGAGGATCATCAAGGACTCCAGTCACCCCAGCCATAAACTGTTCAGACTGCTTCCATCAGGAAGGAGGTTCTGCAGCATCCGGTCCCGAACCAGCAGACTGAGAGACAGCTTATATTGTACATATATTATTCATATAATTCTCAGATTTAGCCATTCCTATATTTTGCTTGTTCTTGTGTTATTGTATTTTTGCACACCTCTGTTGCTTGTGGAGCTCACACACAAGAATTTCACTCGCATGTACTGTACCAATGTACCTGCACATGTGATGTGATGATAAAAGGGATTTGATTTGATTTGATGAGTAGAAAGCCAACATCAGCAATGACCAAGAAGCACCTAGTTGCTCAGTGCAGTAACTTCACTGGCCGAAAGCTACTATGAAAGCTGGAGATCTTGGGGCTAGAGCGCATTGGACAAAGTATGGAAATAATGATCCAGCCCTGATAGAAGAGAGCAGTGGAGCTGAAATAGACGATGTAACACTGAAACCATATGCCTCATATACACCACTACCAGAGTGGTGTATATGAGTATATATACTAGGAGCACTTGGGTTTAAGTTTAAGGATGCAGGAGGCGCCCAATGGAGAAGAAGGTTGGAAGTCAAAATCAGGGAAGGAGATTATTTGGTTAACTGAGGTGCAGAAGGTCATCATGCAGAAGGTCCTGGATGAAAAAGACATACAAAAAAGATACAGATAACTGAAACTGCCAAACAAAGGGTCCAGCTCTGGCCACAAGCTGAAGAGATATGCTGGAGAACAAAAATGTGCTTTCTATCTATTCTAACATTCACACACATATATATTCTGATGGATGCATCAGAGAGCAACTTGGGGTTAGTATCTTATAATGATAATAATAATAATGGACTGCATTTATATAGAGCTTTTCAGGACCCCTCAAACCGCTTTACAATTCCACTATTCATTCACTCTCACATTCACACACTGGTGGAGGCAGCTACAGTTATAGCCACAGCTAACTGACAGACTGACAGAGGTGAGGCTGCCATATCGCACCATCGGCCCCTCTGGCCAACACCAGATGGGCCGATGGTGGGTGAAGTGTCTTGCCCAAGGACACAACGACCAAGACTGTCCGAGCCGGGGCTCAAACCGGCAACCTTCCGGTTACAAGATGAACACACAACTCTTGAGCCACCATCGCCCCAAAGTCCAAACACATGTGGCGTGCAGACTGGAGGAGACAGGGATCAAACCACAACCCTTCCAATTACTAGCTGACCTGCTCTACCACCTGAGCTACAGCCACCCCGAGGAGCTTTGATCTCCAAAGATCCATTCAGGGTGTACTCTCAGCTACAAAGGAAGGATCACACAAGGGCAGACCCACCCAGAGCTGGAAGAACATCTGAGGGAAAGAGTTGTCACATCAATGGCTGGTGGATCTAAATGCAGACATCCAACAACACGTCTCTGCAATGAAGATCTGGAGTGCACCAGGACCTGACATGATCCATGCCTACTGGCTGAAGAAGCTAAACAACACTCCATAATTGCCTGGCAGCACAAATAAGGAGGCAGCTTATACCAGATACTCATTCAGACTGGCTCACACAGAGTAGAACAATCTTGATCATGAAGCTCCAAAGGGTGCAACACCATTAAGCTACCTGCTGATTACCTGCCTCTCCACAACATGGAAGCTCCTCTTAGGCATCATAGAAACCAAGCCAAGCAGGTATATGAGTCAATCCATGGACATAGTTCAGATACTGAAAATAACACCAGAGGGCCGAAGCACAAACTTAAAAAACTGGTTGATGGTACGTCAGGACACTAAGACCAGGCAGACCAATCTGAGCACCACTTGAACTGACTACAAGAAAACATGGATACTGGAGTTCTTGGCACTGTGCAAGACAAATTGTCCACTAATAGCATTCATCAGGAACTCCGTGGGACTCAGTGAAGATGAACATACACCCTACCAGTCGACAGATACCCATCTGGAATAATAAGCTGGTCACAGGAGGAAATAAATGCCACTGACATCAAGACCAAAACACCTCAAAATGCTCTCGCATCTTCAAAGTCTTACCCAGAGGTTCTATGAGCAATGGAAAGCGAGAGGGCCACGATTAGTGAATGATGATCCCCGAGATGAGTTGTTCCAAAAAGCCTCGGGCAGCTGAAGCTAGAAAACGATGAGGAAGACGAAGAGGAACTATCATGCACGGCCAGGCCCTTGCATGGGATATCTATCTGTACAAAGGAGAAGTGGCTGTCATTAAGAAATCCAACCAGTGGTTAGGAAAGGAAACCAGTGGCCACTAAATGTGATGCCAGTAGTGCTGCCAGTGAACAATGGTCATGTTTTTGTTAATTAAGTGGATATCAATTTGCTGCTTAATATTAGGTGTTTTTTACACAGTGGAGAATTAAATGAGTGCATAAAGATGAGAACTCTGACCAAACTCAGTCTAATCGTTTTCATCTATCAGGTGTCCAGTTTGAACCTGAGTAACTGACAAAAGAAATTCACTTTAAAAAGGTGTTTCTATTAATCTCATGGGATTTATAAATATAGTTCAGTCAGAAAAGACACATTTGAAGTGATCATCGTCATTCCCCATGAACATGCCACACATTTGAACTGAGGAGTAATGAGTAGTTATCCACTTGGAGCGGCAAAGTGAAGGTGGGTGTTGGTGGCGTGGGTGGATGTAGAAACATGTCAGGGAAATGTCTTTTTTATTGAGAATTGGCTGCTAAATTGGGAGGGGTGTGTTTGGTACGTAATGTGAGCATACTGGGGCGAACACAGTTCAACTGACAGACAGAACTAGCTCCCAGACTCCATTTATGTCGTATTTGTATAGGTGTTTCACATTATTGAAACTTTAACATCTACAGTTGAATTGAGCTGTCAAATGTGTATTTGTCCCTAGTGGGGAGATCGGGTTGTGAGACTTGCTGTCAGCATCACCTCATTCCTCATCACCCTCAAAGGAAACGGGGAGGAGAGTAACTCGGAGACTGTAAATTATCCCGCTCTGCGTCCCTCTCTCGCCTTTCTTCTAACATTCTTTTTCCACATTCCTCTCGTCTTTCTTCGGTTTGTCTCCCTCTATCCATCTCTGTCTTTCACTTCATTCCTTCCTTTTTTTCTGTCTCTGATTGTACGTTGCCAGCCAGACTTTTGGGCTTTGGGGTGTAACGCTGCAAGAGTCAGGTTGTAATAACATGGCTGTGATATGCTTGGACCTCATCTGGAGTCAGACCTCCTGAGAGAGCAGGAGAGGGATGTGAGGACTGCTGGATAAAGAGAAGCAGAGAGGTGAAAGAGAAAGACAGACAGAGGATAATAAAAGAGACAGAGGAGAGCCTGTGTGAGAGGCAAAGTCTATCCTGGGGGCTCCTACAGGGCCACGAGGATGTGCCTCAGTGTTTTGTCTGGACCTTCTGGGGCTCCCAGCGAGGACGTTCAGTAGTTGTAAACCTGCTGACCTTCTTTGTCTAAACAAAGCTGCACACTGAGCTGGAAAGAAGAAAGATCAACCCTTTCTTTACCTTTTCACTGCTAAGTGAAGAAATGCAGTCACAATTGGCACAGGCAGCACATATCATTGTTTTTTGGTGTGTTTTATTCACTTCAAAGCACCACTGACTCCACAGGTCAGAGGTCAGGTCAGATATATATATATTTTAAATGCATTAATATTCTTTATGCCTTTGAAAAAGCACATTGGTTAAGGGACGTTCAGTCATGCTTCAGCTGTGTGTGTGTGTAGTTTTTTTGTTATGCCCACATAAGCAGCTGATCTGCATAACTTCTGCAAATATCGCCTAACTATACTCACAAGGAGTGAAAGTCTTGGTTACAGCTTGTTCAGACTGCAGGAGTCACTCAAGGTGTTTGTTGGGTTGCATTACCAGAAATTTTCAGTTAGCTTTTATGGATTTTGACTTCTTCTTACGGTTGTGTTTATTCACCTAACTGTTCTGTTATTGGTGCAACTTTTTTTAAAATGGGAATTGATTCAACCGCTATCATTTTCTCGTATGGGTTTAAAAAAATCCTTTGTTTTATTTTCATACACTTATTATAGTTCTAACGTCTTAAGATCTGGTCCATGAACCTCTGCCGTTTTTCACCAGTAACCCATGCAGCACACTGAGTGTGTCAGTGAGCTCTAGGCTTAGCCAGGCAGCCTAACCCCCTCGTCATGTTGGCCACAGTTCGCGCCCGCAGCTCTGTTTGCTGTTTTAGGCTCAATTGTGCTGACGGCCCGGCCTGTGTCCGTCTTCTCGCTCTCTCTCCGTTTATTTGACTTCTCCAAAGTTTAAACCAGTTGTAGAAACAGTGCTTTCTTATGAGTTTAGTTTTCAAATAAGATCTATGCATGCTTTGGCATATGTTCAGAGCTTTTTACCCTCTAGCATCATTGGTCTGCTAATTTTATGAGTTGTACAGGGTCCAGATTTGGCTGCATATCAGTACCAGCCAATCTGGCTGAATTATGTGATGTGAGGTGGATTTGGTTTTACTCTTTGTCAGCTATGTAAATGTACATGTAAATGTATGTTCCTGCATGAGTGCTTTTGATTTTGCACTTTGATTGAATAGTCAAATTAAGAGTGTACAGTTAAAAATCATTAATCATTCATTATCACTCCCATTTCAGGAGAATAAAGACTGTTCAACAGTTATTAAGTGAAAGGAGTCGTATGAGCAACCAGCCACTAAAAAGCTATGCAAGAAAAACAACTTCTTACGAGGATGAAACAAACTGTTCTTTCAAACTGAAGCCCCCTATCAAATTTTCAACTTCTGTTTTGTAGAGAAAGTCAGTTGATTGTGACACAAACCCAAACGAATTCCCCATTTCTTGCCAGAGCTCAGTGATATCTTTGGCTGGCGTTTTCCTCACTACTTGATCCTCCATCCTCTGCTTCTTTGCTTCCTCCCCTGTCCTATTTCACATATTCTTGCCACAATGTGCTCTGTAAATCACCAGGAGTAGACTAAGAGCACATCAAGCAGACCTCTGTGATTGAACGAATGGATGAACAGACTAGAACAAAGAAATAGTAAGTGCTGACAAGAAAAAGCCTTAGTGGAAGCTGAGATGGGTCAAACATTGACATGTAGACTTTAATTGGTCCTGATGAAGACGTGTCGAGATTCTACCGTGTGTGAGAATGAGGTTTCAGATAGCATCATTCTGGCTCGTAGCATTAGGAAAGAAAAGCAGCGGTTTAATGACCCTTGGCTGTTCAGCTCACCCTGAAGATTGGGCTTGCTGTCACATATAACACATCTAACAGAGAAACCACAGTTCTTCAGTTACAAGTCTCCTTGCTGTCTCCTTTTAATACTGCGGCTGACCTGCCGTGTGTGATTACGGCACCCTGTGGGATTTTTACAGCTGTGATTAAGGGTGTAAGGATGATGAAGTTGGTGAAGGATGTCAGCAGAGGAATCGGGATAGTCAGCTAGACAACTAAAAACCACCTTTGGAGTAATATGGGTTCAACACTCAAGGCTCCTTTTTGCATTTTGTAATGCTACTGTACGGCTATCATTTGTTAACATGACGCTTGTTCTTATACATGTAGTACATTTATTACCAACCTGAGAGTTTTTCCGCTGGTCATTCGACATGACGAATGACTTCTGAAGTCTTAATTCAGCTCAAGATGCTGTAGATTCCCGTCAGTAACACTTTCGGTCCGCTAGTAAAACGTAGCTCTATTAATCTGCGCTCATTACTCCGGATGTAAGTCCCAAAAACTGAATTTTGGAACTGAAATTGAATGGTGAGAAGTGAATCTGAAATTATTCGAGAGCTAAATTTTTAAAGGGTAAAATGCAGTTTCAAAGCAAATGAATTCATTTTCAAAATATAAAATTCAATTTCAATTTAGTGATGATCATTTTCAAACCAATAAATTGAATTTCAAATTAGGATAATTCATATTCAGTTTGTAAAAGCATTTATTCAAGTTACAATTCAGATTCAATCCAAGCAATTCAAATTCAAATTTAACTCTTTCAAATTCAGTTTCTGATGGCACAGATTTCTGCCCATAGAAAGTAGTTTCAAATAGTAGAATTCATTAAAGCTAAAAAGGCTTGTTTCAGACTGAGGGGCTAAGTCAGTCAAGATCAGGACTGTCCTCTCGCTTCTGTATAATCAGGTAAAAAAGCTTTCTTTATGTAAAGTGTTAAATATTCTCCGTGTTCCCACCCAGATGGAATGAACTGCATGAACAAGGACCACGGCTGCGCCCACATCTGCAGGGAAGCTCCGGGGAAAGGCGGCGTGTCGTGTGAATGCCGTCCTGGCTTTGAGCTGGCCAAAAATCAGAAGGACTGCACATGTATGTATCACATTTGACCTTCACTTACCCAAACCGACGCACACAGTGCCCGTGTCACTGTCAACTCACTGACACAGCGTGCCTTTTACGTCTACATACGTTTTTCATAGATGTGTGTTTGTGAATGTTTAGTCGGCAGGCTTGTCGTTGTATTTTACAATTCACATGACAACAAGGTATTATCACTTTGTGTTATAGACCTGATTTTATTGAGGTGATGTATTAGTGCCACGAAGGATCAAAATGTTCCTGTTATAAACATCTGCAATAGCAATGAATGGACCAATTCCACCGGGCCTCCCGTGGTAAAATATACGGTTGGACATTTAATACCAAAATCAGCTAAGCGTTTCAAGCCAAGCTGAAGGTGCTGAAGGATTCAGAAGAGCGATTTCATGTCCTTTTGCAACTCAGTTCCTGTTTCTCACTCCTCGCACCTAGAGCCTGCAGCCCTGGAATTTTGGGCTGCTGTTTTTGATGGGGGAAAGTGAGCTTTCACTTACAATGTTTGGCAAATCATCTCGCTATACTTTTAGGCAGTGAGAGTGTTAAGATTTTGAAAGCCTCAAAAAAGCTCTAATGTTTCCCCCACTGTGGTAATATTTCATTAGCGGCAAGGGACCCGGTGCTGTGCTGGCCTGTTGAGCATGGCAGCAGTGGACGGTAGTAAATGAGTGATGAAAGAACTGGCAGACTGCAAAGCCTCCAGCATCACACATACAGACGCACAGACCTCACTTTCCTCTGTCATTCTTATGCCTGTTAATCGCATTTCCAGTTCTCTGTGTTTGATGTTCTTAATCGACACAGGATGAAGAGTCTTAAGGATCTAAGTTTTTCTATTTACACTTGGTTTTTGTGACCTGTGAACACTCGGCAAAATAGGAGGACCTGAAAATGATGGAAAAATGATAACATAGGAATTCATAGGTGATTGTTTTTATGTTCCAAGGAACAAAAGCTGAAACTGGATTTCTCTGCTAGATACTAAGAACAGACACTGTTCCTGAGTACTACAGGAAGATTTACTTTACTTTCCCTGAACGGTTAATAACCAAACTCAAGCCTTTGGTCTTGTATAGAGTTTATTCAGTGCACGTAAGTAATCACTGTTTGGTCTGTGAAGCTTCATCCAGGTCATTGTAGTCTAAGGAGCTTGGAAAGAAAAGCGTCTGGACATTTTTAAGTTTCTTGAAGACGTTTCACCTCTCATAACCAAGTGACTAGGTGGAGGATCAATAGGGGGTCCGTGACCCCCTTGGGGACACTCCCATAGGGCTTAAATCTGGGACTCTCCACCAATTGCTCTTAAAACTGAAGAAGCTTCTTGGGTGGAACGTCTTCAAGAAACTTAAAAAAGTCCAGACACTTTTCTTTCCAAGCTCCTTAGGCCCTGGCAGCAGCCAGGATGGCAATCACCAACACAGTCAGTTCTTCCTGTGCCCTTATAGAGACAAAGCTCCTGTGCTGCAAATAAGAAGGAGGTACTCTGATGTTATTGTGGAGCCATAAAGCTAGCTTTCCATCCAGGCTGAGGTGGATGAAAGAGTAAAACATATCAGACCTTAACACAGAGGTTTACTGTTAGTTTCTAGATGTTGCTGCATCTGAACGCTGATTTATTATTTGCTGCTGAGGGCCGAGGAACAGAAACCTGACCAAACCCTAACCAGCTTCTGCAGTCTGAACTTGAAACCTGAAACATCGAAGCTGTTTATTACACTAAAGAATTTCCTTCAGGATTTTCCCTGGTGTTGATTTTTTTGAAGGCAGACAAATATTGATGGTTTCGTGTTTTTTATGCGTATTTGTATTTAAAATGTCCGGTCGTTTCAGAAACAGCAACATATAGAAACTGCTACGGAAATGATTTGAACATGATGCTCAGTTTCCTCTCCGTCCGTTAGACCCCGTCTCTCTCTCTCCTCCATGCTTCAGTATGCGTTTCCTCTCTCTCGCCCTTTCTTCCACCGTAATAACTTTTCACTCCCTCTCTTTTTTACTTGTTCTCCCTTTTCTGCTACCATCCCATCTAATTCCCACTCAGTGTATTCTCCTCTAGCTCTCTCTCTGTCCTCTCACTCACGTCAAGCTGACTTGTTGACCAGCATAAATCTGATTGCGTCTTACAGCACAAATGACCGGAGATCAGTAATGTAAACAAATATAGACAAATAAACAAGTAAATGAACACTGGCACTGTATTATAAACTCTAAAGAGAGCTGATGTCTGTGTTATCTTCAGTGACCTGTAACTATGGAAATGGCGGTTGCCAGCACACATGCAACGACACAGACACGGGGCCTGTGTGTGGCTGCCACCAGAAGTATGCCCTGCACTCAGACAGCAAGACCTGCATTGGTGAGTGACAGCCACCGAGTTTCTCTACACACACCCCGAAGCTCTCACAGCTGCCTGACTGTAACATCTGCTGTATAATGGAAGGCCTCAGACAGTTTTATAGCTTAGAACAAAGAGTAACATGTACGGGGGGTTGGAGCTGGTGAGCCAACAGACAGATCACCTAAAAGTTCTTCCCCCATACTGCCTCAACCTTACCGTACTTAAGCTCTGTGAACACGAGGGAGCGAGGAAGCTTTTCACACACACCTTAAAAAAGACGATGGATTCAAAGCTTTGATGAGAATTTCTACTAATGTTTTGGGCTTCGACAGGAAGGGAACACTGCGATACATGTACAGTTAATCATAGTTGGAGACCTGACTGTAACTCATACTTCCAGGACTACTTAAAGTTTTCAGGTCATTTGTCAAACTTACTGTGAATTTATAATATACTCCACTCTTTGGGAATCATATCTGAACATGTTGTTAGCATAGTTAGAACCACTGACACCGTCAGTGATGGTTTATATAAATAAGACATGTGATACTGTAAGATTAAATATGCTTGTGTAAGAGTAAAAGTTCACACACACACACACACACACACACACACACACACACACACACACACACACACACACACACACACACACACACACACACACACAGTAAGACAAGAGAGAATATAGTGTAACAAATTAAAATAACTCTGCTTTTTTATATAATTGAAGAAGCACAAATAAATGTTTTTTCCCCAAAAACATGTAAAATGCAAATGAAAGATTCAGTGCAATGATTTTCAAACCCAACTCTGCTACTGTATCCAAGCTTAACTTATTAGGAGAGCTAAAGTTCGTATTTATTAAGCATGCCAGCAGTAACATGTCAGGACCGAGGAAAGAGTGGTGACATATTTTAAACACATATTGAATAATAGTCACATTCATTATATCAGAAGTAATGAGCTCAGTCAGCGAGCAGTAGGGAGCTGTCTCTGCTCACACAGATCATTTGTACACATCCTGGTTCTTGCTTAGAGGAGATTCATTTTCATCTCACTCGCTCTCCGATCAGTAAAGCATGAATAAGGCATTCCAGGTATGTGAAGCCATTCAGAGCTTTTCCTTCTTACTGTTGACTTAAATTTAAAAAACTTTGCTAAACCTGAAAGCAGTTTTCATCACTACAACCCGGCTCTCAGAGCATGTTTATCAGAGCTTGTCGTAGTTTAAGTATATGGGTACAAGTGCTGCTGTTACACACATGATCACTTGTATTTTTGATCGTCAGATTACATATTCTAATAATCGTCAGGGTCCTCAGTGTACTTAAATCAATGTCGCTACTGTAAGGATTTGCAGTAGGACGTGAAGGTGGCCTCTCATGATTCTCAAACACTTTGCATGGTAGATTCCTGTGTTGGCTAGTTTGGACTGTGAGCAGCGCAGATATTCCGGTGTCTTACAGTACGGAATAAACAACGTTTTCACTGTTTGCACGAAGGAAATGGCAGACTAGATACAGTCCTTAAAATGACCATTCTTGTGTAATATTTGTGAAAATTATTTAATTTTGGGGAGTGAATTATTAAGCATAGTTAGTATTTTCAGTTGCTGTTCTTAGTTATTTAAAGTTTTAAGGAAGAAGCTTCACTTTGGCTCAGACTAAATGAGAGCAGAGACCATCTGTTCAAGTTAAATTGGTGCACAGGAAAAATCTCTGTCTCCTGCTAAAAGAGCTGCTGATCAAAAGCAATGACAATATCCCAGTCAGCTAAAGAAAATAGGACAAAAACCAGGCGTTTATGTGTATTATGAGATGGAGGTTGACATCTGAAAGCTGGAAGATCCTCATATTTAGAAAGTTAAGGATAGCAAAATGAGTCTTATGTGGCTGTTTGGAACTCCAGAAAAGGTCAAAGTATGTTTCCAGACAGAAATCCTTGGATTATTAGCAATCGAGTTCAGAGCTTCGGATGAGACTGTGGTGTGGTTTTTAACTGCCAGCTGAACCTCGGTGAACACAACACGTATACATCAAGGAGAGGTTAAAACCTAAAGTGTGATTTCATATTTAATGTTACGGATGAGCTGATGAGTCTATGGTCAGTCGTGTCTGTGAACACTGGTGAACACATAATTATCTGATGACATTTTGATGGCTGTGTTTGAACACTGGACACACCTGCCTCGCTGTGTCTCAGCCTTAACACTGGAGCAGGTTGCTGTGCTGCTCTTCAGCAGCGCCGGGTTTTGATTGCCACTAACCCTTTTTCCTTCCAGCTGCTCTGAAGAACTGGAACACTCGATGAAGAAAAGGCTGTGAAGAGGAAGCAAAATGAGAGCGGGAACACTTCTCTCCCTCTTTTCCCAGTGTCTTGTGTGTTTTCTCTCTCTCTGTCTGTCTCTCTCTTCATTTTTTGATCAAAGCAAGGACCCCTCTGTCTGAGTGTCCCAACTGCTTTATGGGCCTACCTTTAACCCCCACCCCCTTTGACCCTTTCTATATAGCGCTACTCCTCTGTTCCTTCTTCCTCCTCCCTCCTCCTGCTTTCTGGTGATAGTACCTGATTGCCTGTCTTGTCTGAGCAACCATGTTCAAACCGAATCAGGTGGATACGGGGATTAATCCTCAGTGCACGAGAGGAAAGAGTGACTATGGGTTGGGGGACCTTTTGTTAGACTCTGTGGTTAAAAATGGAAATCTCAATTGCAGCCTGATCTTAGAGAAAGCTCCCATAAAAGCAAAGCTAACCTCCTCCTCCAGCTCTCTCACTACCTCCTCACCCTCCATCTCACAGACTGGTTAAAAACCAAAGTCGCTGCAACTCCATCCACTTGTACCTGTTCTTGCTCCATACATGTTAACCGAGGAAAAGGGACTTGGAGGGTTCACCCATCCTCACCTTATTACCTGCCATTCCTGCTGCATGCGTCGCTCACATGCCACATCGACCGTTTGTCTTTCATTAATCTGTCTGGCTGTTTGTTTGCTTGCTCAGCTGCATAGGAGAGCCTGTAATTCACTTTTGTTCTTTTTTTCTTTCAATTTTCTTTCTTTTTTAATTGAAGGACTTTTCTTTTGCTGCTGCTGCTGTTGTTTTTAGCAACACTGCTCCTTCTGTTTCGTCCCCAGTGCATTGGTTTTACCATCTCCTCCTCGCTGTAGTAGTAGAGTGGTTCAATTCTTCCCACTCCTCATTCTCTGTAGGTCTGGCTCTCTAAAGCAACTCCCCTCTCTATGGGACTTCGACCACCACTTAGTCCCATAGACTCTTTAGGGATGAGTGGCTGGGACCTCTCTCCCTCAACCCCTTCTAAACCTGTCTGACACATCCACATCCACTATGTCTCCCACTCTGACAGATTATTTCACACAAGAGATGGTATGCAGCAGCTCTTGCTTTGGCACTCACACACATTCAAATAACTACATTTTATCCACTAGCTCAGCACCAGAAAAGCCTGCATTCATCCCTGAGTGTGCTTCAGAGAGCCCTCCACTTTGTCCATCATGTGCCTGAGAGGAGAGGGAGAAAATGGTCGCAGGCTGAGGCAGACGTTAATTGCCCCCTTATCTATGCCCCTTTCCCCCATCCCCACCTCATGAGACCGAGCATGTACATCCAAGGCCTGTCCTTTTTGAAGCGAGTGGCGTGCATTCACAGAGATGCTCATTCAGGCCTTAATGGCTCAAGCCCAATAAAAGACCACCTCCCTCTCCTGCTCATCGCCAAACCTACCATCCCCAATGCAGCACATGCATGCCTCTTTAACAGCCATCCGACTGCCTTCTTCCACCCCCACCCCACCTCCGCTGCCCAGCCTTTGGGAATGTGGTTTTTCCAGCGTTGACTGTTAAAGCCAGTTGTGACATGTGCCATAGACAAACAGGCAACCAGCGCTGCCCCCAGACTACCTCCTCCTGTTTTTTGTTTCTCTGCATGCTCTCCTTACACCCCCTTCAAACCCCATCCCTTCAGACCTCCTTCCTTCATATAGCTCTCCCACTGTGGGGCATGATGGGACTGATGTTTTTCTTCTTTCTCTGCTCTTCTGTGTTTTTCATTCTCTCTCAATCATCTCATCTTTGCTCAGTTCTTCAGGCAACTCCTTCCACCCTGTGACCTCTTGTGCATCACTCTTTCTGCTCTTTCTTGTCATCCCTCTCGTCTCTGTGCCCACGTTTAAGGCAGCTCGTCTCGAACATGTTCCACGAGTGACTTCCCCTCCCTCTCTTTCTCGTGTCCCTCCATCCTAATGTGAGGAAATCATTGCTGACAAAGCATGGCTGGTCTAAGACAGAAGCTCCATCAAAGAAATAAACCCCGATCCCACTGTTCATCCCAACCCCATCCCACCCCTAAAACCCCACACCGCTATCATTAAACAAATCTACTCATATGTGGGCCCTGAAGCTCCTCCCCTTCCCTACCTATTGTCTACCTACCGCTTCATTTTGAAAGCTCCACACTGATACTGATCATTTTCATTTCATTTTGTTTTGTTCTTTTAATTTGCTCTGGGGGTTCATCATTTGTTTGGGGATTAACACTCTAACAGGGATTTTGGCGCCTCTTCATCGCTTCTTGCTTCTTGGCTTTGGTTTTTTGCTCAAACGCCAAGAGGGGCTGAAGGTCTGGTCATTTGGGCTTCTCATTAACCTGCTGCTCACTGTTTGTCCCCTTGTTACTTGTGTTTTAGAGAAAGATGAGGCTGCAATTGAGAGCTCTGAGTTCAATGCCACGTCAGTAGCTGATGTGGACAAGCGGGTGAAACGGCGGCTACTTATGGGTAACTCTTTTCTTCCTCTTTCTATGTGTTGCTATGGCGCTTGTGCTTGTATTCCCGACTCTACTCCTATCCGCGCCCTTCTCCTTCTCCTCTCTAACTAAATTTTATTAAGAGAAAATTGGAAACCCTTCGGGGCTCACTGCATCTACCCCCACAGTCACAGTTTGCTTTATTTTTTTTCTCATATCTGATGAGATTTAAAAACACGGGTAAAACATGTCTCACTGAATGACTCTACTTTTCAAACCTCTGGAGGCCTCGAAGGTTTTCTCAGTGACTAACATTTACTTTCCCAGTTATACTCCAAATGTTTTGTTTTCCACTTCCTGTATTTCTGATTACTGATGCTCCAAAACAAAAGGCTTTATAGAAAAATAAAGGTCATAGACCCAACTTTCCCCATGTTGACACAAGTGTAGCATAAAAGGTTCCAGCTGTACTTAGCAGAACGTTCTCATAACCGTAGCCATCGAAGAGGTAAGAGGCTGTGAAACTGTAGCAGCCAGATCCCTGGTTCACATTGATGGTTCAGTGATGGTTTGTACCACTTTATGAGGATGTATCCATCTATTCCGCCTTTAAATTTATTGCAGATCAGCGTCTGTGCTATTGGTGAAAATTTTGGAGCCACTAATCTTAATCCCAATTGTAATTAATTCCAAAAACACCAAGGGTGGGCTAAAAACATCAAACTACGATTGAGTTAATGAAGGTTTGGAGCCTATCATCAAGCGTGGTTACTTTAACACCTTTAAAATGACTTTGTAGCACCTCAATCAATCAGATTTTCACCAAATCAAATGGGTGGATCAGTCAAGATGTGCCTTTTCTGAAGCAACACATTTCTACTCTACTTAAATGCCTGGGGTCTTTTTGTTTCTCAGACAGGAGTCTAGCAACTTAAAGTCCTGCTGTTACCAAATGTCCTGTATACTCTGTGGTCCATTAAAACATGTTTCAAACTTACACGAGTTTTCTTTAAGCAGGTTCTGGCCACTGTGGCTTGAAGCAAGGATGGAAAATTGAGTTTCGCAGGCTTCCTCATTCCTCTTTAGCTTTTCTTCCATTTTCTCTCCGCTCCCATTCATCTTTTTTACCAAATATTTGATTTGCTCACATTCTAAACCTTGCTTCATCTCTTGTCATATCAGCAAGCCTCCTCTTCTGATTTTGCCCCAAAAGTAGTGTTACAGGTTTGCTGAAAGTCTGTCATGTATGCCACGCTGGAATGGCACAAACCTCCACAGAGAAACACGATTCTGTAACAAGCAGCGCCTCTAATTCATTCATGTCATGTGTAATAAAGATCTACTCTTTCCTTTTTTGATGCCTAGCTGGTTGTCAACAAGATCTTTCCATTTTAGCTTTTAACCATTAACCATATTGGCTGGACCAATAATAACCATGCAGCAGACTCCCATAAGAGCTGAAATAAGTCGTGTTGGACAGCTCCATGTCCAAAGTCTCTATTGAGACTAGATTTACAGCAAACAGCAGGTGACACATGTGTTACCCAAACCAAACTAAATACTAAGAACCCATCTGACGTGACAAGTCAATTCCTGATAATAACTGCTGTTGAATTAAAATTTGACTGACACTGATAAATGCTGATTTGTGCCCTAACATATCATAGAGAGATATTAGCCTGGTCCTAAACATGACCCTAATTCTGTAAAACATTAATACCTCACATGCTTCCTTCAGATCTGTGAGCATAAATATGTATATGTGCTTCCTTAGAGCACAGAGACCTCACCACTGCTGCACTGAAACTGTCTGAGAGCATCAGTATGTTAGATTTGACACTACTATCATTTTTCTCTCTGCTTCTGAGAGAAATGGTGCTGCAGTGTCCACCCTCGTTGTTGCAGATGACACAGTGTTTAAGACTGATCGAGCTGCAGCCGAGGCTCTAATGAAAATGTGCTGCTAAAACGAGCCATAAGGAGAGGGAGAGGGCAAATAGGGAGGAAAGAGACTAGGCTTAAATCATTCTGTGACAGCTCATGGTGTTAATATTGTATGAGCAGCTAAAAGTGGATCAGGTACAGGAGAGAGCAAAATGTAAAAATAAATAAGTAAATGGTGCTACAAGGGAAATCATCACAGTTGATCGTGTGTCACGTGTGTTTATGTGTGTGTTTATCAGTGTTGGGAAGGTTACTTTTAAAATGTATCCCAGTACAGATTACAGATTACATGCCCCAAAATGTATTTTGGAATGTATTCTGTTACGTTACTCAATGAGAGTAACTGTAACGGAATACAGTTACTCATATTTAGTATTTAAATATATAACGGCGGCACATGTATTCCGTTACTCCCCAACACTGGTGTTTCTATACATAGCTCAGTAACATGGCCACCGCAGGATCGACAGTGGATCTTGTCGAGTGCTGAGAGGTCATGCCACTGTTCCCTTTTTACAGCAGTGCAGCAGGTCCTAATCCTTTCTGCTTTAGCATGCACAGTTTTATGCTCCCCAGCTTAAATAAATAGGAGATGTGTCCTCCTCTCATGGAAAGAGTTGGCAACAGCAGTCAGTGTTAATATGTAAGGAGTGTAACAGATATGTATGTACAACTGTTTTACCTTTTATTCCTCTTCTCCTGTGTGGCCTGTTGTAATCCTGACAGCTGAAGCTGGACTCTTCTTCAGTCTGTATCATCTTCCAGCCTCCTCTCAACAATAGCAGTTTTAAAAATGGCTACATCAACAAGTATAAGCATATATATGTTTATGGTCAAATATTAAAATTATGTAAAATATAAATATACTACAAAATAGCTCTACCGAGCTGAGCTAGGCTTTACATGGGCTATTATCATCCCCACACCAGGTGACGTGGACGCCAACGTTTGTGAATGCTACAACTTGAGAACAAGGTGACGTAAGATTTTGTAGTGTATACCTTAGGTGTGTCTGTTAGGAGGCTGAGGGGTACCACTGGCAGTTGCCAGTATTTTTTAATAAATGGAGCTGGGGGATGATCACTATGTGAGGCTGTCAGGGACTTGGGTGTGTTTTTGAGGGATTAGCTCACATTCCAGCAACAAACAGTGCTCTAAGAAACATAACAAGCCTTTAAAATGTGCACAAATACACAAGACACAAGGAAAAAGATGTGACCCCTGTTAACCACACTGGCAAAAGCAGTTCTGAATGCTTAGCAATGAGGAGAACATTTTTAACTTTACTCGGAGCAGCCATACTAAATGGCGTGTTTTAGGCTACTGACACATAGACGTGTCACTTGCAGAATTCTAAATTTACATTTTTTAAAAGAATTCTGACCAGAGGCATCGCTTAAGTTTGAATGTTTGAATGAAACCTCTATAATTTGCATATATCACTTTCTTGGGGTTTTTAGAGTCCATATCTGATGTATGGACGTGATACTGAATAATCAAAGGGAGCAGCTGTGCACATCGCAGGGTCTTCTTGTAATTGACTAAGTAAATGAATATAACCTGAATAATGAATATTAACTTCATCAACTGTAATGCTTGGTACACTGCTTGTGCACACAAGCAACCAGCAATCAGGAAGACGCTGCGGTGGATGAAAGCAAAATTTCAATTAGTGTTAATGTGTGCACTTTAGAGCTGTGAACTGACAGATTTTGTTACTTTTTAACAAGGTCAGACATGAGAAAGTGAATGAGGTTATTTTTGCAGGGCGATCTTTGAGCATCATTGAAATCACCATATGACGACCTCTGTTTTAATCAAGGCAGCCGTCTACGCTGAACTGCTCACATTTAATTTATGTTACGTACTCACCGCAGAGCCCACAGCTGAAATATCATCTTCAGGTCTACTTTTCTGCATGTTGAACACAAGACTACAGCGAGTATTTGTTTGGTAGCAAGCACTGTCATAAACTTTCAGCAAGCACCAGTCTCTCTTTTCTTTGCATCCACCCTCCATCGTAGAAAATAAAAATAAAATACAAAGAACGGATTATTGCTACAAGTCCCACCACTCACTCTCAAATAAACCTGAAAGAAGTATTTGGAGTTATAGGCTTGGAGAGGAAAGTATGAGGGGCTTGTGCAGGACGTCAGGCAGGCCCAGCATTTCATCAATACTCCCGAGCTCAGCCTGGCCCTGGGGCTGGGCTGGGCGTGGCGATAGAGAGGCTCACCCTCAGCTAATGATAGGGCCCACTGTACTCGGTATAAATCACCCTGACCCATAAACAACATCTCCACACACTGACAGGCACATACACTTTTACTGTACACACCTATGCAGACACACTGACCTCAATGCAATAGACATTTGTGAGACACACACTTGACAGAGGCCTGAGTCCGGGACAGGGCTCTGCTGTGTCTTGCCTGGATGTCGAGGTATCTCTCCTTCCAGTCTTTGCTATATTTTTGCAGCACACCAACTACAAAACTGCCAGCTGTCATCCTGAAATGCTTCATTTGAGCCAGACATTTACATTTGAAATCATTTTGCATTCTTGCTTGGAAACTTTTCCAGCAAGAGAAATGGGCATTAAAAGGATGATGAATGCAGAGTGACAAACACATACGGACCAGAAAGCACAGATTATGGGATGGTGGCGTGAGACTGATGTTGTTTGGTGCTGCATGAGGGAAAACAAACAAATGTACAAATACCTTCCTGTTTCCTGATAGCAAACATCAGCCATCTTGGCTCAGATGTGTTTGTGACTCTGCATTCTGAAAGGGCATTATGCTAATGCACTGACCTTTAGATGTGGATGTGTTTGCCTGACTGAATAGGCCTTTCCTACTTTGCTCTTTACTTCACTCGGGCACACAATCTCCTAGCATTTTAATTAAAGGAAAAGCTGCCAAGAGAAAGGGGGTGGGGGGCGTCCCTGCCAACGCTATTTAAGGTCCAGAGTGTCATCTTCTTAGGAATTAAACAAATTAGATTGGATGTTTTTGAGATGTGTTTGTTTCCTTAAATTTGTTATTATACTATATTCTAGTATTCCTTACAGAAATACTTTGGTACGATTTTCTCTGGATCTCAGTCACCTCCACCAGAAGCAGAACAGATACAAAGCCAATCTTCCTTATTAGGTGTAGTTTTAATCAGTTCCTCTGGATGTCAAATTTCAGCCTCTTCAGCACTTCTGCAGGCCCATTGAGCAGGTTTGTGTTGAGCTTTGCTAAAGCAACAGCAGCTGGGCAGGTAAGCCAGAGTTACCATGGACTTGTGTTTGTTTAGGATCAGCTCAGGGAATACTTATCTCCACCAGATACAAGAACATTTTTCTCTAGGAAAATATACACTTGAGCTCTGATGAATGTCTTCTAGACTTACAGCACTCAATCCACTAACTTTATTTTTCATCTACTGACCCTTGTGTTTTCTTGTCACTTTTGGAAACAGGACCGATCTCAGAGTTCTTCACACTCCTCAGTGGAATTTGTCTTGTTGTATTGATACATTGTTTATCATTATTTTGATACATTGTTTATAATAAATCTTGACGTGTGTATACTACCAAGTGTTGTAAATGAATATATAAAACTCTTCCATTCATAAAAACTGCAGTTGTCATAGGATTCATCTGTGTGTTGACAAAGCTACATGAGACGAGAATACAGTTCACTGTGCTGTCATTTCATACTGTATTCTTCTACCGCATGAAGCTTTGTCTCAACCTGTGTCAGGTGTCAGAAATAGCTTTTTCATCTTTTCAAAGGTAGGGCTCACATGGTAATAAGCCCTCTTTCCTTTCTCCCATCTCTGCCCTGCCGTCTGCAGAGACCTGTGCCGTCAACAACGGCGGCTGCGACAGGACGTGTAAAGACACAGCTACGGGGGTGCGTTGCAGCTGCCCTGTGGGATTCACCCTCCAGCCTGATGGAAAAACATGCAAAGGTCAGTAAAGAGAAGATAGTGTGTGAATATACATGTGTGTGACTTATGTGAGTGGAAAGGGTTAGTTTTACACGGTTCACACGACTGCTTTCTGAGTGATCCACAGCCAAACTCTGGCCTCACCATCCGCTTCACTTCGATCTGCACAAAGCTTCGTTCGTGGTCATTTGCTCTGCTGCTGCTTGTTATTGGTTTTGCAGTTGAGCATTTCTCCCCTTCTGGGAGCCGAGCTATGACGTCAATGACGGTGGTCCGAGGAGAAGATGCTGCAGCGTGGGCCTTAACAATCCAAACACATTATTATAGCCTTTTGACTTTCCTCTAAACAAACAACCTCGTGGAGTAAGGCAGACCTGTGGGTCTGTGGCTGGGTTGGAGCCCAGTCCCACACAAGTCTTTATTTTTGTCAGGGTTGGACAAAGAAGCAACAAAAGGGCTTCAAGGTTTTCTGTTTTTGAACTTTTCAAATGCATAAAGAGGTTATAAAGAGCAGAATAGCGGTCCCAAACAATCTGAGAATGTGTCATCAGCTCTCATTTTAAAGACTGCATTCATACGTCCAGCAGTGCAGAGCAGGCCACTTCTGTCTGTTTGTCTTCAGTTGGTGGAAGAACCCCAGAGGGTAGGGGCTTCTCTCTGCTCAGCTCCTCAGGACCTTTCATTCAATTCAATTTTTATTGAACCAAATCACAACAACAGTCGCCTCGAGGCGCCTAATATTGTAAGATACCCAATAACAATTGAGAGCTTTTCTTTAGTGAAAGTAAAGCATTCAAACACTATTCTAAGATGAATCACCGAAGTACAGCCAGCTGAAGAAATTTGACTATCAACAAAATTATGTGATGTTTCATTCACACTAGAGTAAAAATGCAACCTTGTGATTAGCAAATAAAAATGATTTCTCAGTAATTGCACTGAATGTCACTGATATACAGACTGGTGAAGGTTTGCAAAAAACTGCTAATTCATAAAAACACATCTGTTTGGAAAAGCAATTCAAGTGTTTGTCAGCTGGTTCTAAATCAAGGCAAGTTTGACAAGCAGTGTATATCATTTTGTGTTGAATCGCCATCCTGTTACAGTTTGTGGAGGAATTTCGTTCTTATTTTAGATCTGTGAGGGTCTGGCTCCACTGAATTTAAGTGATTAGTGTGAATTTCTGTTTAATGTGAATTAGTGTGGATGCATTCTGTCGTGGCTGTGTGCAGGCAGGCAGGAAGAGAGGACCCAAAATGCAGGATTCACAGAGGCAGAAGTAATTCAGAAAACTCAGCTTTATTGCTGGGATAGACTGAACAGAAAAACTAACTAAACTGGGAATACGGAACAAACTAAACAGGTAGACAGGCTGGCAAACAGAACACACAGTGAAAGAGGGTACGACGCGACAACGAGCAGGGGAAGACGCAGACACTAAATACAAGAGGTGAACAGAGCTAAGAGGAAACAGCTGGGAGACACGGCTGACGCTGATTACACTGACGAGACAGGGAGCGCACAGAGCTGAACGCACAGACATAAGGCACAGACCTACAAAGTAAAACAGGAAGTACACGACAGACAGAGCGAGCCAGACGAGACAGAAGTTACCAGACGCAGACTCATGAGCAGACAGAATAACACCATGGACAGACAGAAGGAACACAGAGAAGAGGATAAACACTGGGAAACCAAATAACAAAACCTAACAACAAGAACTCAGGAAGTACTGCCAAAACTAGGAGGCTGAAATACTAGGACAGAACCCAAAACAAACAGTCATACTTCGTAATGAAATCAAAAGTAAAAGTACAAAACCCAAAACACTGGGCCACCGACCCAGGACTGGGACATATTCGGCAATAGGTTTGCAATTTTTTGCAATTTATCACAGTTAAACTTCATATTATCATGAACAGACCTAGTCCCACATCGCCGAAATATTTCAACAAAGCAGCAAGTAAAGCAAACAATATAATATCACGTCAGCTTCACATGGAATCATCTCCTTCTGTTACAAACCATCTCTGATACTCATCTCTATTCCACCCTGCCTGCACTCTCTTCTTCACCCACCTGTCCTATGCAGTGTCCACTGCTGTTGATTCTCTGTGTTCAAACTCATTGCCACTACTCCTCACTCTTATACTTGATTCTCACATTCTGTCGGCCTCTGTTGACTTTCCTCTTTTCTCCAAAGCATCCCTCCTCCTCTCCAGACTGTAGCCTGTTCCCTACTTTCACTATAGATCACAATGTCATCTGCAAACATCACAGCTTGTCACAGAGACTCCTGCCTGACCTCGTTTGTCCCGTCCGTCACCATTGCAAACAAAAAGGGACTCAGAGCTGATCCCTCATGTAATCCCACACCCACTCTGAAACCATCTGTCGCTCCTACCATCCCACCCTCACATGCTTCTCTGCCACTCCTGACTTCCTCGTGCAGGACCACAGTTCCTCTCTTGGCACCCACAGAGACACAGTGCAACTCCTGTGTTTCTCCATCAACACTCTTTCTCAGCTTTTAGTCCTTTACCTTCTCTCACTTCCTCAATTTGATTTTCAAAGTCATCCCACACAATGCCATCCAGTTACGTTCTTCTCTGTGTGCACCTTCCTCTAATTTTATATGTTATGCTATGTCGATTCCTCTTCTTAAAGTGTTCAACAGCCATTTCCATCCTTTTTGCAAATTCCACCACCGTTGGCATTTCTCTCCTTTACACCATACCTATCCAAGAGCTCGATTTCCTTCTCCTACATATCTGTTGGAGTCTTTCCCAAACAAAGCAAACCTCCTTTGCAGACACTCTGCGCCACTTTTCTACAGAGTAGCTCTCGCTTTTAACTAACATCCAACTTGGAGTCATACGCACTGATGCTCATCACAGCACGCCTTCGATTTCCAGATTCAAAACTAATTATGCTGTCTGACAAAGTCTACACCTCCACAACAGTTAAGGATGCCTCTGGGAGTAAAATAGGCCATCTACTCAAAGATCAGTTCCCTCGCTCTTTTTACTGAACTCCAAGTTGCCCCATTTTAATAAATGTTAAGCTTCTGTGGGAGTGTTGAGAGTCACAGTCACATACTCTTCCTTCAGGATTACTCCCACTCCATTTAGCTTCCTATGGTACGGTAGAACAGTTTGCATCCACCATCCTTGCTTCCCTTGATGGTCCTTACTCTCACCTCTGCTCTTCTGCTTCTCACTGCCTCCAAACACACGTCCTGCCTCTCCCAGTCTTTGGTCTTTGGCTGACAGTAGCACCTTCTCTTTGTGTAATTTCACCTTGCTGACCCATGCCAACTACATATCAGTAAAGATTTGCCTGAAAATAAAAGTTTATTTTGGTGTGTAATAGAAGATGTGAACAGGTTTTCAGTGTGGTACGTTCTGTGAGTGATATCTGATGTGTAGAGAGGCATTTACAGTGAACAGCCCACAGGTGATGGACGTGAGATAGATGTCGACGTAGAATCAAGGAATTGGTCATTTTGCACAAGGCAAGATGTCCAGAATCTGGACAGCTGGTCTTATGGAAGTATGGTCCTATAATTTAAAATACTGTGTGCGTGCATGTCTTCCAGGTAAAGTGTGTCTGCAAAATGACTGTGGGGCAGTCTGAGAATGTGGCATGTAGGTGTGTGAAATTCTGGAGCCAGAGCTGTCTCAGGCCTGCAAGGCAGACGACGTGTCGGCAAACTTTGAGATGTTTGAACAGTGAGGCCCACGCTGGCCTTTCTCGCTCTCTCTCTCTGACACACACACACTCTCTTCTTCGACCTTGATGTGCACACGCTCACACAGACAGCACCATCCAGCTGCAAATACAGTAAATACATCCATTTACCTGCAAGAGCACTCAACCACAAGGCAAGACGAGTCAGCGTAATTTCAAATGATTAATTAATAATGTTAGCCAGCTTTGACTGGATGCATTTATTTAACATGTTATTGTTATGACACACGAGCTTATATAAAACTAGGTCAACTAAGTCAAAAAACAAGAAAATGAATGGAAAAAATGATCAAAAAGCAAACGTGGTGTAAGTGAAATCATTAAAAAGAGAACAATGTAAAAATTTAAATCAACAAATCAACCAGTAAAAAGGATGAAATCCATAATTTATGATTAATAAGATGACAAAAAATTTAATAATAAAAAAACATGATCTGTTATTGTCACCCTGTAGCTTGTAAATTGTTGACTTTAATCATTTCAATATACAATTTCTCGGGTATGAATTTCATAACTAATTTTAAACTAATTAGCTTTACTAATGAGTACCTGAGTTTCATGTTAAATGCTGTTGGAGCATCACTGATCTTTGAGTTTGTAAAGCTGTGTGGTCCCACCCTGTGTTACAGTACAGTACTTAAATTATGTCACAACTTGATTCCAGTGTGGCGGCACTAGACTTTTTCATAATGCCGAGGTAGTAAGCAAGTGTTTATTTCTCCATTTATATGTCATTACTTGTTCTTGGTATGTCATTTATGCTGATATGTTTATCCATCTGCTGCTGTTACACCATGTACAGCTGTCACTGTTGTATGTGGTGTAACCATGTACTGCTAACAGTGCTACTAATAATCTCTGTGTTCATAAATGGTTTACTAAGGAGGAGTAATGCTATATAAATGATAATTACTTGCTAATACCTTACTAAAAGCTTAATAGCGTGACTGATTTATTTCATTATGACAAACTGCACAATAGTACAGCTGGAGGGGGTCAAAGTAGAACCAATGCTCCTTCTTTGCTCAGCCATAAATACTTGAAGATAAAGTCACGTAAGGATGTAAGACCTGCTTTTGTTTTGAGGTACCTGCTGAAACAACTGGTGCTGCATCCTTTTGTTGTTGTTGTTTTTTGAGTCGTTTTAAAGACAGAAATCAGTCAAAGGGAATTATTGCACACGATGTATACTGAAAATGATTCCAGCGACCCTTTCAGCACCATCATCTGCTGGCAGTTATGTAAAGATCACAGCTGGAAGATCGTCTCTTCAGATGTCAAGTTAAGAGCCCAGCATCTTGTGCGAACACTTACACTGTCCCTTTGGGTGATTTGTGATGCTGACAGAACCCAGCATTTATAGTGGAGAAAAAAAAGATTACCCGCTCTGCTTTTTTGCCTTGAGTTAGAAAGATGGATAGGAGTGCAGTCCAGCTGTCCCACGCCCACATAATTTGGTTGTGGATCAGCCCCCGGGCTTCATAAATCCAGCGCTGAGGGGAACTGAGAAACACAGAGCAGGCAGCTCACATCAGTGTCTATCAGGTCACAAAACATGTAAAATTGGAGAAATATGGCCACAGTGTGACATCACCCACAGGTCCTTAAATGTGGGCTTACTGTTTGCCTCTTCATTTGAAATGGCTACAGTGAAAAAGTGATCAAAGTCAACAGCCCAAGAAAAACGCGACCGCATCGCCATTAAAGCTGAAAGACGCAATGACCAGTAGGTGGCTGTGGCCATCTTTTACTTACAGTCCATGCTTTTACCCCGTGTCTCATGCAGAGTTTACTGTTTAGTGTTCAAGATCCACTCATGATACTTTACACATGTGTGATAATGGTTCCTGTCTGACGACTGGCTGCAAAACAGTCTCTAGTGTCTAAACTCTTTGGATGTGCATTCATTTTCTGAACCGTGTGTGATGCCTTATCAGTTCCAATTTTCAACTTACTGGTGTATATTAGCAACAAAATTACACCCTTTTAAGTGTCTTAAGTTAACAATATTTCCTTCACTTCAGCCAGTCCTGGATGTAAAAGACTGAATATTTTAACATCTTCCGTTAGGTTGTGTTAATATCATTACTGTGTATATGGGCTCTCGACATCATTCAATCTAAAGCGGGGCGACAGCTTCCTGTTACCTTGGAGATGCAACATCCTGCTCCAGGACATATACGCGTATTTATGTGCGTCGTGTGTGTGTAGGTGTATTCCACTCTGGTGGCGCGTGTAATCACAGTCGTGTTAGCAGTGTATTGTAGTGCATAGGGTATAATTGCTTGCATTTAGCAGTTTTCAGAACATAGTAGTTAGTGGCAAGATAAACGCCGTGCTATGAGGTGGTCTCCCGTCTAATGTGCCTCTAAATTGCTTGATCGAGACAGACTGCTCTCCTTCGGCCTGTTTGCATCCAACTTAAATCTAAAGCCAAGGGGATGTGCCCTGTCGTGCCTGTCTATCATAATCACTTCAATATAAATATGTAGGGCATGTTTAAAACCCACAAGTCTGATAAACGCTCTTTCATCTGCGCTGAAAGACAAGGCGGTTCAGCCTCTCACGATGACAGACACGCCAACCAGAGGAGCCATTTCATCGCAGGCTCTCGTGCCGACAACTGGGTCAGAGAGAAAGACAGAGGTTGTTTTTAACAGTTTCCAGATGTTTGATTAGATGGTGCACACTGGTGGTTATATGTTACTGTAGCACATGTGTGCGCGCTTCTGTTTTTGCAGGTTAATTAACGCAGATTTCGGTTGCATGTATGCTGTTGGACCTCTGCGTGCGGTTATCTGTGTTTCTGTGTGGTCGGCGTACAAATCCCACTACAGTGGCACCGAAGACACGTTCCCACTGGCCTGCATTCCTTCTCTACTTAAAGAGAAGTGAAAACAAACAGACAAACATACATTCACATCAAACCGAGACAAGGACATGATCACAGCCATCCATGGGGAAATTAATAGACCTTTACAGAAGGGGAATCATCTAGATGAACAATTGTGCTCGTCCCTTACTGTGAGTTTGTCTTTCTGCTGATCTTTGTGTTTTGAAGCAGAACTAATGACTGAAAAACACAAGCATAAAGAAACAACTTGTCAGTTAACACATACCCTGCTTTCAGTCTACTATAACTGCAGTGATTAGTGATGGTTATGTTTCAATTTTCTGCTTCATAGTTGCACTAGGAAGTTTAATTATGCTACATGTGCTATTAACGTTCTGTAAAAGTCAAGCACTGAACATGAGTCAGTGGCCCAACACCTGCAGGTGGTTGTACATTCCTGTTAGATGTCTCTGGAGTTCACTCAGCCCCTGAAGGACACATGTGTAGTTGGTGCATTGTGGTGCAGTGTCTCGAGGACCAGTTCACACGGTCATAATAACTGGCTGGTATGCAGACACCTGCACAGAGCTTCACACTCGTGATGTGAGGATGAAACTGTGACACTCTTGTAACAACACCAGTTGCACATGTGACACCTTTTTTATATTTTGGTACAAAAGTGATCTGGTAGTGTGGCGTGAACTTGCTGTGACAGCATTTTTAATCTTGTTTACATTCTTTATAGATGCTCCCGGTCAAGAAAACACGGCGGGCAGGTGCAATAGAGAAAAGTTAACTAGTGACTACGTTTGACCAAAATCACCATCACAACCACAGTTACTAACAGCATCTGCCTCCTGACACAGGCACAGTCTGGATGCGACTCATTCAGTCTTTCAATATGACACATTTGTCCGACAGTTTATGTAGAAACATAATTTAGTAACTCGTATGTCACTTTTGACCTCGGGAGAAGTCGCAGGTCAGTGAGATCAAGCCTGAGACACACTGACTCAATCGCAGCCGGCCGTCTCTGTTCCAGCTGAAGCGGGCTGGATCACTGACTCTTTCACTGTTGTGAGAGTTTGGAGCCCTGGCCCACATGCCCTCGTGGAGTGTTTGTTATTAAACAGCACTAGGATCGAACACTAGGATCATTTAATAGCTGAACAAATACACGCTGCCTCCCGGCATGATGTCTGTCCCCGTCACCACCAGCACCCCGCAAAGAACACCTACGCTCTTCAAGAAAACTAGATCTCCTTTCCCCCGTGCATAATTATTTGTGGAGGTTCATGTTTCTGCAAATTTATTCCATTTAATTGCTTTTTACTGCAAATATTTGGTAAAACCACACAGCTTATACTCAGGAGGTCTGTGTGCACATTCCTGCAACAAATCTTATATTGGCTTAAGTGACCAGAGCTGTATTCCTGGTCAGTCTGCTTCAACGAAATGGACAGGCAATCATACTGGAGACCCTACCGTTGACCTCTGGAGGCAACAGTCAGAGTTGAGGAGTTAGAGTCCATCATTCCTCCAGTTGGCTAGTATAGTCCACAGCACTGATCACTTGGGCCAGTTGCTAGGTCTTAATCAGGCTCTGCAGCATCATCAGGGTCTCCACTGGAGTCAGGTTTCTCATTCCAAACACTGGGCTCCTCAAACCCAGCCTGAGGCTCACAGAGAGAAAGAGAAGGGGTCGGGAGGCCTGTTTCCTTTGGCTCAGGTGGATGTCAGCAAGTCTTTTCATTTGTGATTTTTTTCTCTTTTTGTTAAAAGGTTCCAGAATATTTTCTTTAGCATTTTGCAGGAGTGACTTAGTGAGTGTCATGTCAGGTAAACTTCTCCCTCTCTGTGTTTGAAAGTCGAAACGATGCTCTGCTCTAAACTTTTATGACTGTTTCCAGAACCACCGTTTTTCTGCGAGATTCTCCTCTGCTGCTACACGCTGTTAAATTCATTTCTTCCGTGTTAATGCACACTTTTAACTTCTACTGAGAAACACTCCAAATTCAGCATTGCAATAAACATTTTGACACATTTTCTATCCCTAAAGAAGCCGTTCATTGTCTCTGTAATGTTTGATTTTGTGTTTAGTCCAGAGTGGCATCACACTCTCGGAAAATTCATTACCTAGGTTCAGCTGGAAGTGGACTGCTCTCGCCAGCTTTTTATTTACTTTATTGTAGTTGATAAATTTCTCTTAAATCCAAATCCTTAAAGTGACTTTACATAAGGTCTAAAAAGTACTAAATTTGGCTGTTGAACATAAACATTCATACACAATCGGTTTGAATCGTCTGGTAGACCTACGTGGTGTTCAGAGAGACGTGGTAAAGGTTGGAACTATTGATTGGAGGCTGGAGTAAGTTATTGATCGTCTAGAGTAAATGTCAGACATGGATCCCGAGAGACAGCCTGTGGGTGTATCTGTGTGTGTTTGTGTGTGTGGTGGTGGTAGTGGGGTTGAAATGTTCAACCACTCCCTTTACAAAGGCAGGACACATCATTGCATGTTAGTACACATTTGTCATGTGTCAGTGAATACCTTTTACTTCAAACTAACCCTGTCAGAGAGTCTCAGCTCAGTCCAGCTTGTTTTGCAGTTAGTTCACCTGCATTAACAAACCCACGACCTGCACGATGCTATCAATGTGCACATTATCCATAAAGGTGTTCTTCTATTGTTTTCTCATGCAAACACAAGCAGAAGTGCTCTGTTGTTAGCTGTGATAGCACTGCACAGCCCAGCTACAAATTATGTTGTTTAGTGTCGACTGTACTGTCAGTAAACACTTCCTTGATGATGAATGTCACATACCTTGGGGGTCCTGTGATTTGACCTCTAGCACCATCCTGAGGTTGCCCAATGCAAATACTCTGGTTTATGATTCCCCTGAGTTTCTCAACAGCACTTTTGCCAGGCTTCATCCTTTGCGCTCGTAGCCAAATCACTCTTGTTTCTGAAGAGTCAGCTTCCTGTGAGGAACTGCTGGCTGCAGCTAGTCCTGTTTTAGGTGTTACAAGAGACAAATAATTCCTCCAGTAAACTGACAAGTATTTTTGAAAGCACCTTCTACTCTCAAATGTTCCTTTTAAAGACAGCATTACCCACCTGCTTGCTAGCTGTGAAAACCTTTCTAACTCACATCAATGTCCTTGTGTTCAGTGATCTTATTTATTGACGTTATCCCATTAGACAGTTTCCAAGGATAAAGTCCCACCAAATGCTGTTGGGTTCTATTGTCCTGTTTAACTCACTCACCCTTTGGCCCCTTGTAAATTCAACATGATGGCTAAAGGCAAAATCGTCTGAATGCAAAATTAAAAGGCTAAGCTTGGTGGAGAGGTGCATGAACCCACTGAACTGTGATGCAGGCAACTTTAAAGTTGTGAAATAATGCATTGGTCTTGGTAGAGGATTGCACTCTTTTTATGATTATATAAAATGACTGGGTTCCTCAGGTGATATTTTATGCATTTCCTTAGAGAGAGGATGAAGAGTTCCGCCATTTGCGAAGGAGTCATAGTAGGAGCCGCTCCTCCTCCTGACAGCTGAGGCGGTTTGGGCGTCTGACTCCTGGATTCCTCCTGGGTGGATGGATGGATGGATGGATGGATGGATGGATGGATGGATTTGCAGCAGTGGTTCCGTGTAGAAAGACCAACTCTGACATGCCACACATATCACACAACCTCACTTGTCTTTAACTGTCCTGTCTCTTCTCTCTAGATGTGATCATTTCAAGATGTGCTAAAACTTAATGTATTTATTTAACCTCAAAGCTTATTTAAGCTCCATTCAGGGTAATTACATACCCCATTATAAGGTTCAGCGGTCCCTGGTGGGGTCATTAAGTGTGGGTTGTGTGTGCTAGTGCTTGCAGCTGCCAGAATAATTAGGAAGCTTTCTGTGTTGGGTAGATGGTGGTAGCTACCTTTGTTACATTAGAGGCATTAGAGGAGACAATGTGGGCAGAAGGGGAGTGATGGTGTGTGTATGTGTGTGTTCCTTAGTTGGTATATAGGCCAGTATACCTGAGAGAATTTAGGTAAATTCTTTTTAAACGATTACTGAAAATACTAGATGCAGAAAATGAACCCAAAAAAGCTCTTGACTTCCTAAAGTCTCAAAGTCCTGAGGCCAAGTGTGCCTGTGCTGGTACCTGAAGGGAAAGATAGCCATGCATTCTGCGGTCAGCCACAGAGGAACAGGAAAGCAGCTGATTGATTTAAAATCCTCAGGGAGAATCAGAGCCTCACGTTAGACACGAAAGAGGAAGATACAGAAAAATACAATGTGTAAAAAAGAAAGTAGGAGCAGATGACACACACAAATGAAATCCAAGTTGAATTTCTGACAGTGAAGAGCAGAAAGCAAAAAGGAGCAATCAGCAGCCTCCTTGTACTTATCTGTAAGTATGACATCACAGTCTGGGGTGTTCGACAGGCTGTTGCATGTGTCTGGATGCCCTTACCTGTCCTACACTCCATAAAAAAGAAAGATCCCTGAGCCTTATTTTCTTCCCATCAGCCACGGGGAAATTTGTTTTAGCCCAGCCAGATGGAGGGACAATCCCTTTAAACAGGGCACGGCGGGACACAGTTTACTACATTTCTACTGTGGCGCAAAGCCAGCTCATTCTGGATTCCTGTCTCAGCTCCATATTTAGATGAAGAGTTCATTCAGCAGAAACTCCCTCAGGATAGAGACTGAGATGATCGGGCCAAAGAGGCTGAGTCTGCCCTGCTGGAAAAACACAGTGGATGACTTACTGTTTTATGGGGCTCCTATCACGCCACACTGAGAGAACGTGTGCGCGTACTCCTGTGCTCTCACCACCTCTTACTGATGCTGGTAGTAACTGGCTCCGACTGGTTAAAGCTACACACTGCATTAAATGCATGCTACTTCTTACATGTAATGGTGCTGTTAATTAACACAACAGCAAGTTACCACAGGTGCTCCTCTTCACTGTCACAGCATCACAACATCACAGTCCCTCAAAATCACAAACTCTGGAAGGTTGATGTCAGCAACCATGCAAATCTTAGATCTATTAGTAATTATTCAAGAGAAATGTAAGACTTCAGTCTCCATGACTGCAGTGGATTATCCCGTCTAAGCAGGAAACTATGTATGGCAGGAATATGACACGCTAAAATAAACCAGAAGGTTTTTGCGTGTTTGTGCTCTTGTGCTGACTTCTTCACTCAGGCCATAAAGATCTACATTTTTAATATATAAGAGTAAGCCATGTAAGTGTAAGCCACACTGCTTCTTACATGTGTTAACATTTTTATGATATCCATGAACCATCGTAAGTTTTTGCTGCAGGGTTTTCATTTTTTTTTCTCAGTGGAAGATTACTTGGGAAGTGGGGGTTTGAAAAGTTTTGATTGTGAAAGTTTAAAGCAGGTAATGTGTGTTTGAGACTCATTTAGTGCCACTAAAGAGACAACAACAAAACACTTACAACAAAAGGCACTGTACAAAGATGATCCAGCAAGAGCCAATAAAACAAAGAAATACTTGAGACACAAAGATGTGGGGAAAAGCCAATTTACAACAAAAAGTAAAGACCCAACAATCACATGATGCCCTATAAGTAAGCACTTGGCGACAGTAGGAAGGAGAAACTCCCTTTTAAGAGGAACAAAGCTCCAGCAGAACCAGGTTTGGAGTGCAGCTGCACTGCACCGTCGTCATCGCTAATGATCAAAGTATGATGGTGTATAGATACAGGGAGTGAAAAGAAATGAGTGAAGAGTAAACAGGGGCCCTCCCACCAGCCTATTGCAGCATAACTAAAGGATGGAAGCTCGTAGCAGAGCCTGATACCTGAAGGCTCTGCTTCTCATTCTATTTTTAAAAACTCCAGGAGCCATCAGTAAGCCTGCAGTCTCAGAGCAAAGTGCTCATGAGACTCTGAGACTGCATGTTCTGATAACAGTGATGCTCCTCAAATGAATGAGGGGAGTGATACATATCTGTTGAATGTGCATGCTGAAGGACATATTCAGATTAAGAATAACCTCACTGTGCCATGGGAGGCTAAGGCCAGTTAAGCCTAAAAGAAGGATGTAAAAAGTACATTGTAACCTGATTGGAACCATTTGCAACTCTATGAGGAAGGATCCCCGTTTAACTCCACAAACCGGAATTTATCACAAAGATATGTTTTAGGCGACTGCATGACAGTTAATTTAATAATAACATTGTTCTAATCTTTGTATTACAACATTGTGGTCAGTGGTGATGAACGCTGCACTGAGCAGGACAAGCACAGGGGTGAGCCAACTGTCAGAGGCCATAAGATCGTTCATGACCTTCACTAGTGCTGTTTCTTGTTCTTCAAGGAGACCATTCCTTTGCAAGTGACCAGTTAACTACTTGACAACTCATTTTTGAAATAAAAAAAGTTAGAAATCAGTCTATAGTTAGACCGGTGGGCCAGGTAAGGGTTTAACTCTCACCATGTCACGGTAAGCTGTGTGGCAGGAAGTGGTTGGACCCAAACGCAGGACTCAAAGACGGAATATTAAACTTGAGGCGTTGGCTTTATTTGCAGGCAAAACAAACTTAGACACATGAGAACTATAAAACAATAACAAAACTCAAACTAGGAGGGTTAACCTAAACTGGGAATCTCCAAAAGGTTGATTCTGTTCATCTGGACGTAGCGTTTTGTGGGAGAAACGTTTCGTCACTCTTCCAGGTGACTTCTTACAAAGGTTTCAGTCTTATAAACAGTACATTTGCATAATGACTGAAACCAGCCCACTGAAGGAACAAAAGGCTGGGAGATTAAAGATTGAGAATTTGCATAATTAAGATTAAGGAACTGACCTCCCAGCTGTTTGTTCCTTCAGTGGGCTGGTTTCAGTCATTATGCAAATGTACAGTTTATAAGACTGAAACCTGCAGTCAGCTGAGACTGAAGAAGTCACCTGGATGGGTGACGAAACGTTTCTCCCACAAAACGCTACGTCCAGATGAACAGAATCAACTTTTTGGAGATTTACTTTCCTGGATGATTGAGAATGCATCAAGACCTAAACTGGGAATACATGGCGTGGCAGGTCATAACCTGATGACACAGCTAGCGCGGAGGACGTGACAACAGGGAAAAACACAGGGCTTAAATACATACTGGCATAATTAGGGAATGCGAGCCACGAGGGACAATGCAGGCACGATGTGACACGGGGAAGCAACACTGAACCCAGAAACATGGGAAAAGGATTACCAAAGTAAAACAGGAAACTGAGACTAACACAGTGACGCAGACTCAACACCAAAACGTGGAACATGGGAACACGAGGCATAGAAATGGTGTGACACAGAAACCATAATCCAAGGACCAAGAATGTAACATAAGCAAAACATCAAAGTCAGAACTATCAGTTCAATAACACCCAGTAGCTTGGGTCTGTGGGACTGAAGACTGATTAATCATATTTTGTTATTAAGTGAAACTTCTTTAAGTATTGCTGTGAAGAATAAGGTCTACACGGTGCACTGATGCTACAGAGAAAAATGTTATTGTGGGTAAACATCAGCAGTTGTGTATACTATGATTAGAGTTACTCTGCTCAAGTGTATCAGGGAATAAATTCATAAAGCCAGTGCTGGTTGAATTAATACTTGGCTTATCAGAACACTGGCTCTGTTTTCAGAGACAAATATGAGGGAATAAGATTTCCTAGCTTTATGGAAAGGTTTTTTTTATAGAGTAAAAACTATTTTCCAAAGCCAAAGATCAGCTGAATGAATGCAAAATTATTTACTCTCCAGCTTGCATGTAATCTGCTTTAAGGTGCACAGTATTACAAGAGATTCAAGCATCTCTGATATGCTGCCTTGTTTTTCAGACGAGTATCCAAAGTCTTACACTGTGAGAATTGATCTCGGTGGTAGGAAAACTTGGGTAGCTGCTCTGCATTGTGTTAGTATTACAGAAGGCAGCATTCAGCATAAATGCACAAATTCAGATGGGTCTCATTACACTGGAGTGAACATAACAAGATTATATGTAATAAGAGATCAAGAGCAAAATACTGTAGGTGTGATTCAAACCCTCAAAATACACAGACTTGCCCTCTGAGAGTACTGGCTGACTGCTGGAGCATAAAGGAGGCGACGGATCGGCTGACTGACCGGCTAGTCATCGCAGAACTGGCAAATACCACAACTCTGGCAGCAGCAATCCATTGTCCACTTCTGGATCTCAGCACAACTGGAGACAGAAGATGGTGGGAAAGAGCAGACGCTAAAAACACAAAAAGTGAAAACTAAAATAAAACCTAAAACCATAACATTGCTGAGTAGTTTGAACTTCTGGATGTACCAAATACACCAGTCTGGTCCTCAGAGTCTTTTCTCATTTATTGGTGTATTAAAAAGTAACGTTAGTCAGTGTTTTAACCATTTTATGAAACTAACGTTAAACTGATTAGCTATCTGGATATACAAACAATAAAAAGACACAAATCTGTCCGTGGTAGTTGATGGTCTAGAAAAATAAAACCTTCCTGTTTGAAATGTCATCTAAAAAATAACTATCGATACAACCAAGATGTCAAATTGGAGACAAAGAAGCAAACGTAGTTGGTGGGAACCTTCTTCCTCGTCCCTCGCCTTCTTTCTCTGCCATCACATACTTTCCTGTCCTCTCACCCCCCCCC
>NW_024582554.1:134841-155441 GCF_018398535.1 Haplochromis burtoni | reverse complement strand
AAACCTATTTTCCAAAGCCAAAGATCAACTGAATGAATGCAAAATTATTTACTCTCCAGCTTGCATGTAATCTGCTTTAAGGTGCACAGTATTACAAGAGACAAGCATCTCTGATATGCTGCCTTGTTTTTCAGACGAGTATCCAAAGTCTTACACTGTGAGAATTGATCTCGGTGGTAGGAAAACTTGGGTAGCTGCTCTGCATTGTGTTAGTATTACAGAAGGCAGCATTCAGCATAAATGCACAAATTCAGATGGGTCTCATTACACTGGAGTGAACATAACAAGATTATATGTAATAAGAGATCAAGAGCAAAATACTGTAGGTGTGATTCAAACCCTCAAAATACACAGACTTGCCCTCTGAGAGTACTGGCTGACTGCTGGAGCATAAAGGAGGCGACGGATCGGCTGACTGACCGGCTAGTCATCGCAGAACTGGCAAATACCACAACTCTGGCAGCAGCAATCCATTGTCCACTTCTGGATCTCAGCACAACTGGAGACAGAAGATGGTGGGAAAGAGCAGACGCTAAAAACACAAAAAGTGAAAACTAAAATAAAACCTAAAACCATAACATTGCTGAGTAGTTTGAACTTCTGGATGTACCAAATACACCAGTCTGGTCCTCAGAGTCTTTTCTCATTTATTGGTGTATTAAAAAGTAACGTTAGTCAGTGTTTTAACCATTTTATGAAACTAACGTTAAACTGATTAGCTATCTGGATATACAAACAATAAAAAGACACAAATCTGTCCGTGGTAGTTGATGGTCTAGAAAAATAAAACCTTCCTGTTTGAAATGTCATCTAAAAAATAACTATCGATACAACCAAGATGTCAAATTGGAGACAAAGAAGCAAATGTAGTTGGTGGGAACCTTCTTCCTCGTCCCTCGCCTTCTTTCTCTGCCATCACTACTTTCACGTCACTCTCACACACACCCCCCCTCACCACTTCACACACCCACCCACACACCAACACACACACACACACACACACACACACGACACACACTAACTACACACACTACACACTACTACACACACTACATGACTCCATGACACCCAAATCTCTTGTGTTCTCCAAACTATCTCCTGCTTTAACTTAGCAGGGTGCCCAATCCCAGTCCTCGAGAGCTACATCCTGCAGCTTTTAGATGCATCCCTACTCCAACACAGCTGAATCAAATGAATGGCTTGTTATCAGGCCTTTGCCAAACACGATGGCATGCTGAAGAGGTAATCAAACCATTTGATTCAGCTGTGTTGGAGTAGGGATGCATCTAAAAGCTGCAGGACGGTAGCTCTCGAGGACCGGATTGGGCACCCCTGGCTTAGGTGTTAATCTCTCACAGTTTTCATCACTTAGAGCACCAATCAAAAAAGGCTTAGTGTGTATAATATGCCAGACCTTTGTCCTCTTTCTCTCCTCTTTTGTTTTCTCGATTCCCCATCCACCTTTTTTCCTTTGGCCTTAGTTCTCCCTGTGTGAGTAAACAGAAAGACTTTAGTCCTTATCTGGAAAGGATGCACTTGTTCTAAAGAGATTTAAAAGAAGAGTACTAAAATGTATTCCTAAGAAAAAGATGAACTATTTTGAAGTTTGGGTTCATCTGAGGCTGCGCTAAGTTGGAAGAGGGGAGGAAATAAGATTTGAGGTTTGGAGCTGGTGAAACCAGAAACCAGCAGGTTTGTGGTTGGCAGTGAACCTGGTGCCTCAGGGTTGCCTTTGCATTATTTGTTCTGAATATGTGGCTGTGGATTGCTGCACCACACCTGAGCTAGAGCTCAGGTATCCAGATTTTATTTCACTGGCACACAGTTTCTAGCAGGACCACATAACTGTTTGTTTGAGTGCTGAATCATCACAAACAGTGTTTACATAACACTGGCTGACGAAGCATTGTATAATGATTGTTAAGGTCCTAAATCCAAACTGCTTCAGTTTTAGAATTGTCCTGGATTACCGGTGTATAAAACATTGTAACGAAAGCTGCAAATGTGCCGTAGTAGAAAACAGACTGAAGAGGACAACAGGGAAAACTACTCTCATCTCACCATCCTTGGCAGCAAGAAGGCCCAAATATGATTTTAATGATGCTTCTCTGAAGTCCTGGCACTCAGTTTCCTTTGCTTCCCAAACTTTTCTTTACTTTACATTTGATACTTTACATTCATATTTATAATTAAAACTGAAGAATTCTTAGAATCTGAACATTTATGCTACAATTTTTTACAATTAAGCCTAATGTAGTATTTTTCAAATGTAGAAATGGACTGTATCTTATGCTTCATTTCAGTCTTTTTTTAACCTTAACTAAGGTTTTTAACCATAACAACCATAACTTAACATTCATTCATGTGTCATTTGCAATGAGCAGATAAACTTTATTGTCATCTCTGCTACATACAGTACAGTAGAGAGACGAGACGACGAGGCTCCAGTTCCATTCAGTGCAAAAAAACAACAATATATGTAGGAAGAGTAAGACTAAATATACGCTTAGAGACTGAGGTGAGGGGAGTAAATATACACTTTGAGGTAAAACTGTTAAAGGATAACTTAGGTACTGAAATTATGTGATATGGCATCCATCCATCCTTCTGCTTGTCCAGTTCAGGATCATGAGTGGGCTGGACCCTATCCCAGCTGTCTCAGGTTGAGAGGCAGGACCCTGGACAGGTCGCTCATCTGGTGCAAACTTTGTGTGGATGTGCCATCCTGGAGGAGCTGTGCTACTTGTGCAGCCTGAATGGGCTGTAGGTACGGTCTCATCCTACCAGCACTAGCAAAAAGCAAAACTAGAGAAAAGTCCATCAGGACAGATTATAAGAGAGAGCAATGGTGTGCGTTCACCACCTGCAAATTTATTCTCTTTTGGGGAGTGGTCTTGCTGTTGCTTCACCAGTGCACCTATTGTCATTTTGTCCTATTGATGTTTGTACCAAAGTACCTGAAATTGATTCACTGTGGTTTATGCTTCAAATTGAACAGACTGATACCCTTGAAGTCGAACTGACTCTCTGTTATACCGTGACTATAAATTTTCCCTTCATTTTTTGAGCAATGTAAATAGACAAACATCTGTTTTAGTTACGGTCATCAATGTTTCTTTACCAGGCTTATTTCTCAATCACTGAGTCTGTCTCCCAGTTGCTTGACTGGTTTTATTGGGTGTAGCTAAGTAGCATACATCAAGCTGTATGTCAAGAGTGAAAAAGACATCGATTCACTGATCCACACCACCATAAAATGCAGCAATGACATTGGAATGTCATTCGCATTGGAAGAGTAAAGTCGGATGGTAACAAAGAGAGGGAAGGCAGTCAGAACTGAGGCGATCGAATTAGCAGAAGGCAACATTGCAGACATCGAGGATAGCTACAGGTACCTAGGGCAAATGGGAACCACGAAGATAGCGCTAGGAAAGCTGCAACCACCAAGCATCTGCAGACGGACAGGAGGGTCCTGAGGGGTCAACTGAACGGTGAGAACAAGATCCGGGCTATCAAGACCTACACCCTGCCCGTGATCAGGTACCCTCGCTGGGATAATGGGCTGACCAAAGGAAGAGATTAAGGCCACTGACATCAAGGTGAGGAGGCTCCTGACCATGCATGGAGGGTTTCACCCCAAGTCAAGCATCCTGAGACTGTATGCTAGGTCTGGGGAAGGTGGCCGGGACTGGTGAGTGTCAGAACCACAGTCCAGGATGAGACAGCGAACATCCACTCAGTGTGCTCAGTGAATACCTCAGGCAGCAGAAACCAGGAAGGACAGGCCCCTGCACGGTATGTACCACCGGCAGATAGAGGAGGTGGCTGATATCCAGAAATCCTACCAGTGGCTGGACAAAGCTGGACTGAAAGACAGCACAGAGGCACTAATCATGGCAGCACAAGAACAAGCTCTGAGTACAAGATCCATAGAGGCTGGGGTCTATCACACCAGGCAAGACCCCAGGTGCAGGCTGTGTAAAGATGCCCCAGAGACAATCCAGCACATAACAGCAGGGTGCAAGATGCTAGCAGGAAAGGCATACATGGAACGCCATAACCAAGTGGCCGGCATAGTGTACAGGAACATCTGTGCCGAGTATAACCTGGAAGTCCCGAGGTCAAAATGGGAGATGCCCCCAAGGGTGGTGGAGAATGACCAAGCTAAGATCCTGTGGGACTTCCAGATACAGACGGACAAAATGGTGGTGGCTAACCAACCGGACATAGTGGTGGTAGACAAACAGAAGAAGACGGCCGTAGTGATCGATGTAGCGAATGACAGCAACATCAGGAAGAAGGAACACGAGAAGCTGGAAAAGTACGAAGGGCTCAGTAAAGAACTCGAGACGATGTGGAGGGTGAAGGTGACGGCGGTCCCAGTGGTAATCGGAGCAATCGGTGCAGTGACCCCCACTAAGATATATGCTCTTATATACATTTATTTTTTCATAAATATATGAATATACGAAAAAATAAATGCTTAAAGTGTTTTTAAGCTGATGGCTGCACATTAGACCTCTGAAATTATAAACTGGATCCATTTAAGCCTTAGAATTACTCTCAACATTACAGTATCTTATACAGTTTCTAAATCAGATACATGGACAAGATAATACGTGCACTGCAATCTGGAGGACCAAAGTCTTGTCCTGTTTACTACTTCCACAGATTTCTCAGATTTCTTGAAGAGAAGGTTCATGGGTGGACATGCAAAAGTGTGACAGAAGAATATGCAAAGGATGGGATGAGGTGGAGACAGATGGTCCACTGTGGCAACCCTTAAATGGAGCAGCCAAAAGAAGAAGAATAAAATGATAAAATCGAGAAACTGCAGTTTTCTGCTGACAAATATAATTCTTATTCTTAACTAATTGATTAGTTATGAGATGTTCCACCAAGTTCTTTCTTTTCCTTTTCTAGATCTTTTATTTCATGTAACATGGTGAGCTGTTTTGTTATTATTGCTTCAAAAAATGTTAGATATATATATTGTATTTCATACTCTTACTCATCACTCGTGATTTACTACGCCCCAGTTCTTATGTTTTATAACAATGATGCAGTCAGCTGTTTTCTGTCTGCCAGCTGACCGTTTCCAGTCCTCAAATATTCCTTTGTGATTCTGCAGACAAGATTGGACACCACAAAAAAACAATGGGCTGTGAAATGTCTGCCTGAGCAACCAGCTTATGTCTTGCTACTGTACCCACATGGTGTATGTTTAAATGAAGCTGTCACTTTATCAGCCCCCCTGCCTTTTGTTATGTTCTGCTTGAGAAAAAGGCATTCAGGGAGAGTTACAGCAGGGCGTTTCTGATTGAAAAATGCAGAAAATATAAAATATAAATATCAGATGTTTTTGATTAAAACACTTTTTTTCACAGCATTATGAGAGATAAATTGGTTTTAATCTTTTTCCAAAACTTCTTTCTGGACGTTTGTTGCTGACATTATTACTGGTTATGATATTTGTCATGGAATTACCAGAGGCTTCTTTTCATTCCCAAAGATGCATTTGAAATTCAGTTCAATTCCATTTTATTTATACAGCACCAAATCACAACAACAGTCACCTCAAGGCGCTTTATATTGTAAGGTAGATCCTACAATAATACATACAGAGAAAACCCCAACAATCATATGACCCCCTATGAGCAAGCACTTTGGCGACAGTGGGAAGGAAAAACTCCCTTTTAACAGGAAGAAACCTCCAGCAGAACCAGGCTCAGGGAGGGGCGGGGCCATCTGCTGTGATTGGTTGGGGTGAGAGAAGGAAGACCGGATAAAGACATGCTGTGGAAGAGAGACAGAGGTTAATAACAGATATGATTCAATGCAGAGAGGTCTGTTAACACATAGTGAGTGAAGAAGAAACACCCAGTGCATCATGGGAATCCCCCAGCAGCCTATTGCAGCATAACTAAGGGAGGATTCAGGGTCACCTGGTCCAGCCCTAACTATATGCTTTACTATATGCTATAATGATGCTGCCTAAGGGAAGCATGTATAGTGTAAACAGAACTGGTCCTAGCACTGAACCCTGTGGAACTCCATAATTAACCTCAGTGTGTGAAGAGGACTCTCCATTTACATGCACAAACTGGAGTCTATTAGATAGATATGATACAAACCACTGCAGCGCAGTACCTGTAATACCTACAGCATGCTCTAATCGCTCTAATAGGATATTATGGTCGACAGTATCGAACGCTGCACTGAGGTCTAGCAGGACAAGCACAGAGATGAGTCCACTGTCAGAGGCCATAAGAAGATCATTTGTAACCTTCACTAAAGCTGTTTCTGTGCTGAGCTCTGAAACCTGACTGAAACTCTTCAAATAAACCTCTGCAGATGATCTGTTAGCTGTTTGACAACTACTCTAAATTAATACCAATGGTACTGAAAGTAGGTGTAGATAATGTTACATCTAATTTTATGACTCAAGTCACATTTTATAAATCACAAGTTCAGTTCTGACACAAAGTTTTGCTTTCTCTTTTCATTGTATTTCTTCTGCCCAGACATTGATGAATGCCAGGAGAATAACGGAGGCTGTGACCACTTCTGCCGAAACACTGTGGGCTCCTTTGAGTGCAGCTGCCAAAAAGGCCACAAACTTCTCACAGATGAAAGGACATGCCAAGGTCAGTCGCTCTCAGCTGCTAGTGACACAGTTTGACTTTTGTATATCACCAGCTGTGACAAAGTGCTGTGGCATTAGTGAACACAGTGAAGCATGGAAGGAAAATCACTGCAAAATAATTTATAGTATTATTCTGGATATATCATTTCCTGTTCTTTTTGTAAATAAAATTATTATGTTACTATTAGTATATTAGCAGCAGTGGCTTATGCATTTGTTTACCAGTCTGATCCTGTGAGAAGAAAAAAGTCTGGAAGGGCATCTGGCGTAAAATCAAACCTTTGTGAATAAGGCAACAACTGAAAGTAGCTTCTGATGCTTCTTCTTCTGTTGTTTTATTATAAATGTCAGGCTAAAAAGTCTGTTGCTTATGCATTAACTGAAATGAGAGCAATGATATTGTGCAGCACTGTATATAACGATCATAAAGTCACTTTGACCTCTCGTCAAGTGCAAAGATACAGTGTACTGGAACTACCTCCACTTCCTATAGTTGTGCTAAGTGTGCTAAGTTAACATGCTACTGAACCTTTTGGCCTTTTGTTAGCTCATCTGAACCTGTGGAAAGTTAAATACAAATACTTCCATAAAATCTAAATGTTTCTCAGAATGTAATGAATGTGCTTGTTGCAACAGTGTAGCTGCTTCGTCAGCTGGGCGTCTAGTCAACAGGCCTCCTTAGTGCTCATGCTTATATGACCAAAGGCAGATTCCTGGTTACAAGTCACAGCAAGTGAGGCAGGAGGCAGGCAGACACAAAATGATTTTTTTATTAACAATTAAACCTTGAGGTACTTCTGCCCTCAGCCTCAAATTCCCAGGATGGAAAAACTGTGTACGTGGAGTGTTGGAGTAACTCTGCATTGCTTTTGGAGTGTTTAATAGCGTGGTGTTGAGTCCCGTCAGCCACATCACAGCACCACGCTCTACTTCTGACACACCTATGCCACTGTTTCGTGGCTCCGAATAGCTCCCCCGTCTAGCATGTTCAGCCTCAACATAACCTTAAAATGAAATATACTGTTTCATTCATAAACATCTTCTGTGCTTCTGAGTAATTCCAGAGAAAATAGCTTCTGGTTATGCACTACATGCCAACTGTAGAGCATTTTCCAGACCTAGCTGAGAAACTTAAGCAGAAAGATTAGTTGTTTGCCACGGCTGCATCATTAGTTTCCACGAATGATTCCCTCCATTCTTACTGTTTATAAAGACGGGATATTGCCAGCACTTAAATAAACATCTAAAATAGCTATCAAAACACCTCATCATCACCAAGGGTGTATCTCACTGAAAAAACGATCACGCTCCAGACATCAGCGCTGCTTCATTCTGTACTAAATCACTATATGCAGCTCCTGTGTTCCCAGCTCGGTTTATTTAAACTCTAAACAGACGAGCTATTCCTACGTCCTGACATGGACGTTTGCCTGGAGTATTTACCGAGCCAACGTCCAGCCCTTAAAAACTTCCTCCATTATAACATGTTGTATTTTTAGCCTCTTTAAAGCCCCACAGAACAGCCTGAAATAAACCAGGTGAGCCTAAAAAGCTGCCCTCCATTCCTGCTAGGTTAATAATATTTGGCGCAGGAGAAGTACACAAAAACACATACGCAGGCAGGCATGCGCACTCGTGCACACATATTCACACTGATGCAACAGTGAATGTGCCTCAGCCTCATTCCCGGGAAGTTTTTCCAGCTTTATTAGAATAAGTCTTGTCCTAGTTTAGTGTGGGACGCTTGAATCTGTTTACTCTAACGTGCACATTAATGAGATGGCCTCTTCAGTACTTGGTGAGCACCCTGAAATGAGTCTTTACCATCAGATTGTTGATAATCTACTCATTCCACTGACCTTTACTTCTATGCAGCAGGAGAGCCTTTGTATTCTCTTAGATCTATTTGACTGAACCTGTCCAGAGATGCACCAGCAGACTTTTGTGAAACGTTTGAAGTGGAAATATTTAATACCCTGAAATATTTGTCATCAGAATACAAATTTGTTTTGGATTTGAACGATTGCAGTCGTTCTTCTCCTTAATTGACTGAACATTTGTCACTATCCTTTGTGAATCTCATGTTCTAGTAGCCCCGTGACAGGAAACAAAATGAATATTGTCTAATATTGACGAGAGGGAGGGGTAGATATGACCGGGAACCCAAAGACACCAGGCACACTTGCATAGTAGCACCTTGTCAAACCCAAACCCTATAATACACCCTGACTTACCCTAATCGGACCATAATGTACAAAGTAAACATTGTATAAACTGTATTTAACAACACAGACCGCCAACTCATTAGAAAAGCTTAGGTCAGTATGAAAGCAGCCGACAGAACGATGCTTTTAGTCTTTACCCTTTGAATGAATATCCAAAATAAAGGACACCATGCTACAAATTTAGGGTCATTTAAGGGCACATCATTTTTTATGAGAAGTGTGTATGAAGGCATATTATAGTGACCAATCATGGGACTAACAGTATTATCTAGAAGGGAGTCGACACAAGAGACAGACTTAAATTAAAAAGAACTGATTAAACATAAACTAACAAAAACAAACACAAAGGCCAACATAGACTGATGTAAAGGGGGAGGATGAGAGAGCAATGCCCGACAGCTGATGGACCTGGTAAGACCCTCCCATGTATGCCAGAGGGGTGGATGCAGGGGCGACCGTGACCGTGGCTCGCCCCTGGGGGTTGGGAAGCGTATCTGTAACCGGAAGGTCGCCGGTTCGATCCCCGGGCTCTCTGTCCTGGTCGTTGTGTCCTTGGGCAAGACACTTTACCCTACCGCCTACTGGTGTTGGCCAGAGGGGCCGATGGCGCGATATGGCAGCCTGGCTTCTGTCAGTCTGCCCCAGGGCAGCTGTGGCTACAACCGTAGCTGCCTCCACCAGTGTGTGAATGTGAGAGTGAATGAATAGTGGCATTGTAAAGCGCTTTGGGTGCCTTGAAAAGCGCTATATAAATCCATTATTATTATTATTATTCAAAGAACGCATGCCCAGATAAATGGGAAAATGAGTGAATGAAGACATTCTGTATTATTACACTGTAGTATTACTTTGACTCATTTCCTCCTCACCTGTTGTGTCTTTTCGGTCTTTCTCAGACATTGATGAGTGCTCCTTTGAGAGAACCTGTGATCACACATGCATCAACTACCCTGGCAGCTTTGAGTGCTTGTGCAACAAAGGATACATCCTGTACGGTCTGACTCACTGTGGAGGTGAGTGTCAGCTCAGATTTATTTCCCAGAGAAAGAGAAGAACACATGAAACACAACAAGATGATGAAACTGACTTTTTAACACAGTTTTTATCTAGTCTTAGACAATCGATATGATCTGTTCGTTTGTGTATAGGTGCGAAGAAAAGGAAACATAGAGACAGCAGGTAGAGTTGGAGGTGGCACAGTTGACGGAGCTGGAGTGACCACAATGGACAAGACTGGAAATGAGGATATCAGAGGGAAAACTAGGCCAGGCTGAGATGGTGTAGATATATTGGGCAAAGGGTGTTTAATATAGAGCTGGGAGGCACAGATGCATGGGTGCAGTGAAGGAGGATATGTTAGGGATGATCTGCTGTGGCGACCCCTAAAGGGAGCAGCTGAGAGAAGAAGAAAAAGTTGTGAGTTCCTCAAACAGCAACAAGAGAACAAGAGCTATGAATGAAGTCCATTTGTGAGTTAGACAAATCACAAAATTACAGAAATCCCCCAACATCAAAACAATGACAGCAGAAGTGAGTAGCATTAATAATCTGTAACAGGGCCATTTGCCAAGATGTGCAGTGAGCTCTTCAGTATGATGTGTTTGCTTGTTGTGATGGTCAAAGATGACAGGCTCTATGGGGTGATCTCAGTGTGCAGTGCTTAGTACTTCCTTTGACCAGTACTAATGCTCGTCAAAGGAAGTACAGCTGGTAAAGTACTGGCAGGGCCATGGGTGCAGAGGCTCCCTAATGCGTGACACAATAGCTCTAATCTGACAGAAGGCTAAAAACACAATGCTGTGTGTGCTAGAAAGGCATCAAGACACACAGGAAATCCAGCCTGCTGTGTAAGGGCTGTGTTTTATATACTGAAGGTCATGGTGATGCATGTACTCTGCTGGTATCACCTGTAAAGGGCATGAACTGAATCACACAGCAATGGAAAAAGGTCATTTAATTTTTGAAAAGGTAGCAATATATAATCTGTCCAAGGAGCCTGGATAGAAGAGGTTCTTGAAGACGTTTCACCTCTCATCCAAGAAGCTTCTGACAACTAAAGACACAGGAAACATAAGCACAGAAGTAAGCTAATAACATTCAAGTGAAAGCAGGAAAAAATAGTGACAACACTGAAGCGCTTTGGTGTTCTGAAGGCAGATGTTTTCACCTTTAGCAGCTTTAGATATCACATGTACCTAAGAGGCAGTTACGCATGTACAGAGAGGCTACATTCTCTACAGTTTGAGGCAATGAAAAGACTTGTAAAATGGACAAAGAGTCCTTGAGAAATGTAAAACTTAGTCAAGATTTCGGGTTGATATGTGATTTGGAAAGGAGAACTTTGTAAGTAAATTGTACTCTGTGGGCGGAGTTTAGTGTCTTCTAGGGCCGTTAATCCTAGGTGCTGGTACATGGCTGGTCTCTAAGGCTACGTTCACACTGCAGGTGAAAGCGCATCAAATACGATTTTTTTGACCCTATGCAACCATCTATCTGATCATGGTGTGACAGTGTGAACGGCACAAATCCAATATTTTCAAATCCGACCTGGGTCACTTTCGTATGTGGTGCTGAATCCGATACATCTCCGATGTTTTAGAAAGCGGCTGCTGTTTGATGGTCATGTCGCATTAAATCCGTCTTTTACGTCACTGACACAAGACAGACGCCAATTATCAGCTCCGGAGAAGACATGGTGAACGCTTCCTGGACATCCAGTGAAACTCTTGGGAAGACAACGTGAACATTTTATTTGTTCTGTATAATCTGCAGATTCTGACAGAAATCTGCAGCTATCCTTTGAAGCAGCGCTCCTCTAAAACAGCAATAAGGATCATTATTAGGTTATCTACATTATTATGTAAATAACAAAATAACTTCAAGCAAAAATTGGGAAAGGTAAAGTCCAAAGTCTTTATATTAAGGGCCATCAGTCAAACAAAACTGTTTGGTCTGGGTCTAAACAGACGTCTGTGTGTGACGTCTTCTTTTGTGCATGCGCCGCTTTGAGCGTTCACACTAGAGCGCGTTTGCTGTTGCATTTTATTGGTAGTGTGAACGAGCAGACAAAAACATCGTATTTGATCAAAAAATCGGAATTGAGCATCAAGACCTGCAGAGTGAACGCAGCCTAACTCATTTCTCTCTCCTTTCATTTCCACTGCATGATGTCCAATAATACCATCCACCCATCCATCCATTGGCTTCCGCTTATCCTTTTTAGGGTCGCGGGGGGCGCTGGAGCCTATCCCAGCTGTCATAGGGCGAGAGGCGGGTACACCCTGGACAGGTCGCCAGCAGGGCCTGTCCAATAATACCCTCAAATATAAATAATAAGAAGGAGAGATTTAAAAAACCCAAAGAACACAGAATGAAACTCCAGGATGAAGTCCATGTATAACTGCTGCTAAATTAACCTGAAACAATAGACAGAGTCTAAAATGACCTTTAAGCCGTATTCATCTGCAACCTTTCCTTAAAGAGCACTAAGAGTGTTGCATAACTCAATCCATCAATTTTCCTAAGTGTTTATCCAGTTAAGAGTTGTGCTGGGAGTGAGGGGGTGTGGGTGGGGCGCTTGCCTGGAGCCCATCCCAGCTATTATAGGGTGGGAGGTGGGATACACCCTGTACAAATCGCCTCTCCTTCGCGGTGCATAAAATCCATTAGACGTGAAAGCTGAAAAGTGAAATGCCAACGCACGTGCTGTAATCCTGTCTTTGTCTTAGATATCGATGAGTGCAGCATCAACAACGGCAGCTGTGAGTACGGCTGCATAAACACCCAGGGCAGCTACGAGTGCGTGTGTCCACCCGGACAGAAACTCCACTGGAACAAGAAAGATTGCATCGGTAAGCACCAGCCCACACACACCTGTGTGTACATTTGTGAATGTGCGAGGCACGGTGGACAGATCACACAACAGAAGTGATATGACTCTGTACTCCTCAGAGGGAGTGAAATGTCTGCCCAATGGGAAGCCAGCACCTCGAGCCCAGCTAACCTGCATCAAGAGCGGAGGAGCTGAGGTCTGCTCACTGTCCTGCCCCTCCAATGCCCTCTTCCTCGCAGGTGTGCACAAACACACTCATGTTGGCGTCTCATGGCAGAACAGTGTTTCCTATTAATCATATATTTTTCTATTTTTGTCAGTGAACTTTTGGGGCCGTGATGTTCAGATTCGTACCAGGACGTGTTCTATATGTAGGAGCTTGGTCTTTTGGGTTTTCCTTTTCATCTGTCGACCACAAATGTTTAATGCTGACACAACTTATATTCATGCCTTCATTTTTTTTTTCAGTCCATTAAATGGTTGTTTGGTGCAAATAAATCTGTAATTGGAATCTGGAATCTGTAAATCTGTAAAGAAACTGATTGAAAAAATGAAGAAAACCCAAAGCAAACCTGCACTGAATATGTATTAAAAACAGGAAGGATCACAAACAAGTTTGCAGAAAGTCAGACAGGAAGGAGAGAGCAATTGTTAACCTGCTGTCAGCTTCATTTGTAGCTTCAAAATGATTAATTGTTAATCTAATCTATAACTAATCCTAAAAACTAAAGATTAATTAACAGTAATTCAATAGAGTTTTATTTATATAGCACAACAGTAAAATCTCTACATTAACATGTTGATTGCCATCGATGGTTTTTTATTCTGTCTCTGTAGCTGTATGTTGGAAACAGTCCTTTGTGCTGCTCTGGTGCAGCATGTGTTGCTGCCCTCTGGTGGTCTGTCTGTGCCATTCCCCTCTTGATGAAGCTTGCGCTCTTTAGTGCCATATTTGTGGATTCTTCAGGGGCCTCTGTGCTCAGACTGATGTGTTTTTCACTCTGAGAGGTTTTGTTGGCTTCACCCATCCTTCCTCTTTGCTGGCACCCCAGCCTCTCCTCCTGCAATAGTACTTAACACACATCTGTAAATCGATTGCATTCTTTGATCATGCCAATTTTTCCACAGCATGGCTGTCCCTTCGTTTTACTTGGCAGCTATTGTGTGAGAATGATGGATCGCTCTCAGGCATGAAGTGAAATATTTGTTTTTGTGTGTTTTATGAGTACATCTTAATTTAAGGAGGAATGAGCCATGTAAATTCCTGTGGCTGAAAGGAGCCCGGGCTCTTTTTTAATCCCTCACTTCCCCGTCCAAATGCATCTTTGTCTCTACGTGTATTAACAGAGAAAAGCATGGCTCATAGATCTTTCATCTGGGTCTTCATTTCACAATCAAAGGTCACATTTTTGTTTACCACTAAACATCTACGAAACTTGTTTTAATAATGCTGACAACTGTGCCTTTGGCCATCCTATGAAACATACAACGGGAGTCCGAACCTGTTCTCATCATCAGGTTTTGGTTTTCTTTGGTCTCTTAATCCTGTTCTGCGTTGTTGTTTCTCACAGACTCAGAGAACAGCTACACACTGAGCTGCGGAGTGCCCGTGCAGCCTGGTAAACCTCCTCAGAAGAGGAACGTCACCACGGCTTTACCCGCCTGTGCCGGTACAGTAAACATAATGGGACACAGTAGGTGCAGATCAGTGATGGGATTCTATGCTCCCTGCACATGTACTGACTCTACAAAATATTATTTTGGATTTGCTTCGTCTCCACTTGAGAAATTGTTTTTACACAAATTACTCATTAAATTCTGGTAGCATTTATTATTTTAGCACTTATCTTAATTGCAGGTAGTTAGGAGGCAGTAGCTGGTACATTTGTACTGAAAATACAACATCCATCCATAAATAAGCATAATTTACAACTACATGCAAGATTACTAACTGGCCTGAGACCACATTTCTGTTATGTTTTTGTCTCTTCATTGACCTTCCTGTTGAATTTGGAATTTAGCTTAAAATCTTGAATGATCAGGTCCTGTCATATCTCAGTGTATTATACTAACAGAGGAGTTTACTCTGCAGGTTTACTGGTGACTAAAGTTTCCAAAAGTAGAGCGGGAGGCAGAGAGTAACAAAATGAAATAACAGAATATGTTATGAGTTACCAAATATAACGAAATAGCTCTAATTAAATGCTGCAGTAAACTGCTGGGGGCTTCCCATGATGCACTGAGCAAGTTCTTCTTCACTTGCCTCTTTTTCACTCTGAGTTTGTTCACACACTTAACCAGACCACAAACAAGCAACTGAGATTATACACACAACAAATGTGCAACAAATAGCAAATGAGCAGTTATGTGATGGCTGTAGCATCCTATAAATGATCAAATAAAGAGTTAATTTGTAAAGTGATCTTGAGTTAACAGCTTATGTTGTTCTGTATGAGTAGACACGTTGGCACCACCCATCAAGCAGAAGGCCAGGTTTAAGATCAAAGATGCCAAGTGTCACCTGAAGCCCCGCAACAAGGAGAAACACCGAGATGTATCCAAGCAGAACATCCAAGGTAATGAACTGTCATATTTAAACAGCAGCATCTGGCACTGATATTATACTGGCGTTTATAGCCCACTCTAAATTTGATCTTCTTCACTGTTGTTTGGTTGGCTGAAAGGAGGCCAGTTCCCCTGCACCGATGACTGCCAGGTAACGTTTGTCAACCTCAAGTGTGACTCATCTAAGAAGCGCCGGCGAGGACGCAAATCTCCTTCAAAGGAGGTTTCACACATTACCGCTGAGTTTGAGATGGAGATGAAGGAGGAAGATGCCTCAGGTGTGGTGATCCTTCTTAACTCTGCTTTAAATATAATCGACACAAAAACATTAAATCTACAGAGAAATCAAATATTTATGATCGAAATTTATACCCGGACATTAAAAATGGACAAATGTGGTCTGAATGTTGTTTCCTCAGAGTCGTGTAACGTGGACTGTGTGCGGGAGAGAATGAAGCAGAGGCTGCAGAGTGCCATGAGGACACTCAGAAAGTCCATCACCAAACAGCAGTTCTACATCCAGTTCTCTGGGACCGAATATGAAGTGGCCCAGAAGCCACCTAAGGCGGCAGAGGGTGCTGAGACCTGCAGCACAGGACAAGTCCTCAGAGATGGAAAGTGTGGTATGTTTGCAGCTGAAAGAGTTGACTGGGTGTTACTGTTTCATCAGGATCTATCGATCTAACTTGTGTATTTCTTCTCAGTGAGCTGTGGTGTGGGGACATTTTATAGTGGGGAGCAAGAGCAGTGTGTCCAGTGTCCCCCTGGTACATACCAGGACACGGTGGGACAACTTTCCTGTGAGCCATGTCCCAGTACTGAAGGACAGGGAATCGCTGGTGCCAAGAATGTGTCCCAGTGTGGAGGTAATTCCCTATCCCATTTTTTCCTCACTAATACTGAGATTGTTTCCATTTAAAATGTCAGAAAATCTGGATATTAATATTAATGTTGTAGAAAGAAGAAATGAAAACCAAAAAGAAAGTTTCTCCTCTATCATCCCCTCAGGTCAGTGTCCAGTCGGTCACTTTTCTGATGATGGGTTCCGCCCATGCCAGCCCTGCGCACTGGGCTTCTACCAGCCAGAACCAGGCCGTGTCCTGTGCTTCCCCTGTGGAGGAGGCCTCATGACCAAGTATGAAGGATCTGTGTCCTTCAGGGACTGTGAGGCCAGAGGTGTGTCTTTTGTTCTTTTTGTGGTTTATTTTGAAGATACTTGTCGGAATTGCTTTTATAGTGCAAGTTCAGTTCAAATAATACACAACAATAAACAACACAATTAAAATAGAAGTGCCAGAGGCGACCAGTAAGGACGGAGTTCCCTGACAGTGTGCCAGAAACATTTGATCAACGTCTTGTTTCACGACTTTACCAAACTTCTTTGTGCTTCAGCCACTGTCCTAAACCCTGCGGCCAGCTGCCGCTGGTTTGATGGCTGTCTTATTGTTAGATGTGTGGAGAGATTGTTGGTTGTTGTCATGTATTCAGGTCAGTCCACACTGAGATAAGTAAAGTGTATTTAGAAATTTAGCATGTTCATCCACTGATGATCGTAGAGCAGCGGTCTCCAACCTTTTTTGCGCCACGGACCGGTTTATGCCCGACAATATTTTCACGGCCCGGCCTTTAAGGTGTCGCGGATAAATACAACAAAATAAAACCAGTACCGGTACCGAAAAAAATAAGATTTATTCATAACACACGTGAAAAGACCAGAGTTAACGATCAAAATGATAACAAAATAACGCTGGAAACCGATAAAAAACCCTGAAAACCATAAATTTCACACCTGAGCCTCAACTCTCGCGGCCCGGTACCAAACGACTCACGGACCGGGACCGGGACCGGTCCGAGGCCCGGGGGTTGGGGACCGCTGCTCTAGAGGATGAAAACCACTATTTTTGTTTGTTTGTTTCCTTTTAATAAGACTTATGCTGAACTTCTTGTGTTTAAGACAAAATATCTGGAAAATTTCACGACACTAGCAAATGAGAATATTAATGATGCGTTTAGCTGATTCACACTGATTACTGTGGCTCGTTCTCTTAATGTTTGGTTACGTTTGATCGAATCTGTGGTAAACACTATCATAAAGGAGCGCATTGTCTGAATGACACAATGCTGCCACTTTAATGGGTTAATAAAGCCACATAACTAAGGGGCCATAAAGTAGTGCTCAGATGTGTTGAGATGGAACTTGGTGCAAACTGATTTTGTTTAGTGAGTGTGCGGTTCAGTGTTTTCTTTGTGTGTCTGCTCTTTAATAGAGTTGTACTGTGTGCACACTTACCCCTTACCTTTCCTCAGTGCACTGTGCTCCCGGGCATTACTACAACTCCAGTACCCACCGCTGCATCCGGTGCCCAGCAGGCACCTACCAGTCAGAATCCAGCCAGAACTACTGCATCACCTGCCCGGGCAACACCACCACCGACTTCGATGGTGCTACCAACGTCTCCCAGTGCAAAAGTAAAGCTGCCCACTATTACCCATCGTGGTTGATAATGAGAAGTATATCACAATATTGTTGGCATTGGTTGAAATACTCCAAAGGGTTTCTACAATTTTGTCCTTAGACCAGGTGTGCGGAGGGGAGCTGGGAGAGTACACAGGCTACATTGAGTCTCCTAACTACCCTGGAGATTACCCATCCAACGTGGACTGTGTGTGGATGATAAATCCACCACACAAGAGACGCATCCTCATTGTGGTGCCAGAGATTTTCCTCCCCATTGAGGATGAATGTGGAGACGTGCTGGTCATGAGGAAGAGCGGTAAACAGAAATATGAATGTAGAGAACTGATGAACTCGTTGATTTGAATGCTTACCTGTGAACAGCGACTTTAATGATGCTGCCATGACATGCACATGTGTCCAGTGGCACAGTATGTCATGCTGTCACACCTGAACTGTTTATCATTCATTTCAGACTGGACCGATTTAAAGATCAGCTTTTTTTCTAGAGCTTTAGGTCATTCCACATGCTCCAAGAAAAACAAGCTCTAGAAGATTCTAACTGTGCTGTGTGCTGTGCCTTCAGCCCATCCCACCTCCATCACCACTTACGAGACGTGTCAGACCTACGAGCGACCCATCGCCTTCACCTCCCGCTCCCGTAAGCTCTGGATCCAGTTCAAGTCCAACGAGGGGAACAGCGGCAAAGGCTTCCAAGTTCCATACGTCACCTACGATGGTGAGTCAGCTTCATGGCAGTTCAGCGACAGCCAACCTTAAACAATCTTACAGCTTTTTATTTCACTGCGATGCGTATTTTCACCCACTGATTTAACCCTGTTATGCTGCAGAGGACTACCAGCAGCTGATAGAAGACATCGTGCGGGATGGCAGGCTATACGCCTCTGAGAATCACCAGGAGATTCTCAAGGTATGCATGTAATGTGATCATATTACCAGCTGATCTTTGTTCCAAGGTCACACTAACATATAAGGTAAAAAAAAATCATCACCTCATAAGATGGGTCCAGTATGCTGACAGTCTTTGTATCTTTATTCTCCCCACAGGACAAGAAGCTGATAAAAGCCCTATTTGATGTGCTGGCTCACCCCCAGAACTATTTCAAGTACACAGCAGCAGAGTCCAAAGAGATGTTCCCTCGTTCTTTCATCAAGCTGCTGCGCTCCAAAGTCTCCAGGTTCCTACGACCATACAAATAGACAGGCCCGTCTGCGGTCCTGGTCAACAACCCTGACATCCTGCATCATTCCAAATCCAGCAAACTAAATGTAACCCAAACCCCCATCCCACTTCTGCCCTGCCTCTGTCTATTCATCCATGTATATTTGAGCTTTCTAACTCGTAAGACATCACTAACAATGGAGCTTTCTGTACAAGGTTTGACCGATAGAGGTTTTTGAAGGCCAGTATTTATATTTTTATACTGTATATTGTATTGATATATTCTTTCTTAAATTTGGAGATTTTGCACTGAACTGTTAATTACCACAGGCATGCTATCTGAGTAAGGGTTTATCTGGCAGTAACAATGAATACATATTTTTCAGCAGAAACAGTACAGTAACTATGGTAATTTACTAATTTAGTAAAATCATCTGGCAAATATTTCCTTTCTCTGAATGTTTTATAGAATGTATATAAAGTGCAGCGAAACAGCAGTGTCCCAACCTGTAGGTAATGGTACATCCCACATGTCAGTTTGTTTCATCTGCAGGAGACCCCCATGCCCACCGCCAAAAAACTGAAATATTACTTACAACATGACCTTTTCCATCTTTGTACTGTTTTATAGTCTAGCTGATCAGGCGTGAAAAGACCTGTAACTGTACGTCTCTCTTAAGAGTTAGACTAAAGCCCGAATGCAGAACCCCGTGAAGGTGCAAGGGTGTTATTCCCTGTCAGACTACTTCAAATACAAAATCCTGCAAGGTTATGAGAACATAACCAACACAGGCAAACATGTTGCCTACTGCAGCTTTAACAAAACCTCATCTTCTCATCCAACTCAAAAACAAAGCAAATTTATCAACATGTTGTTTAAAACATGCACATTAAAAAACTCTAAAGTCATCTAAAAGTCTGAATCCGCATGCTATTACACAGCAGCACTTAACAAAAGGCCAGCATCAGCTACCCAATGTATCGGTCAAACTCTGTTTCTTCTTTTCTCACAGTCATTTCCCTTTGTTTGCACATTCTCTAACAACTGTATTCTACAGTCTTCCTATTTGCTTTCTGTGTTGTTATGTCCTTTTTTAATATTTATACTGAACATTTTGGAACTTGCAGAGGGGCGCGCAGATGTTTTAAAAATGATCTGCGAACAAGCGTGTGGACATACACAGGTGCCCACGCAGAGCACAGCCTGAACTGGATTTCTTTATTGGCCCTGTCGTGCACAAGACAGAGATGAGAAAACAATCAGTGCACTTAAATCAGAAATGTTAAAGTGGTGACATCTAAATCCTTCCACTCCAGTGATGCTTTATCCACTGGGGAAAGATTAAATTGGGCAAATTGCAAAATCTACATTGTAATTTTGAGATGAGATAAAACTACCTGCAAGTAACAGATTGTTACGTTATAGAGAAATGTACCTGGTGTAACTAGTATTTGGAACTTTCATTGCACTTGAATTTTATATTTTAAACTGTAGGGGAAAGGATCTAAGTTACATGTTTTGTTACCTTTTTGTGTTATGTGCCTGGTGTGGTGGTGATAAGAAAAAGAAGCAGCTGTGTCTCCTGTTATTGCTTCCACTCTGTAGCTTACAGTTACCCTCAAATTTGTCTGAATAACACACACACACACACACACACACACACACACACACACACACACACACACACACACAC